>NW_026683357.1:0-75000 GCF_030247195.1 Topomyia yanbarensis | reverse complement strand
CTTATAACCCACTACTGCAACTATAGGTACACCTCAACTATGGGAGCACCCACCCTACTATAAGCATACATATTTCGTTGAAAAAATAGTGTTCAGCACGATCGAAATATTTTCTTTGGAAAAACGAATCAGTATGCGTTGTGTAGCAACGTTGAATAAGGAAAATTATTTTTTTTTCCACGAAACTCGTTCATTCCATCTCTCAATTGTTTCTGTAGTTATTGCTTTCTGAAGCTATTGCTATGTGCTTGTAGTGTAGAAGATTGTAAACAAAATTCAATCTGAAAAAATACTTTATTAATTACATATCGATGTAGGTCACGTACACTGATGCGTTTTTTATGCGTCTTTTAATCTTGCCAAACGCCAAATTCGACGAAATATATATATCTATATTACATTAAGTTGAATCAAAAGATGAGAAATGGGTTGGAAGCGAAACCGGAGTAAAATATATATTTTGAAAATATTAAGTTTCTGAGAGAGAAATGTAATATTTCGCGGTACCCCAACAAGTTGACATGACATCATGTGACAAGTACGAGGAGTTATGTAAGTCAAGATTGTCGGGAACATTTCTCCGGAAGATCAGTGCACATGTTGAGCACGAGTCCATTGTTTTATTTTTGGGCAACTGTTAAGCCAAGTGAAAATGTTTAAACGAATTTGTAATTGCGAAAGCATTATCACCAATTATGTTCATGAAATATGAAACATATGATTACTAATTAATTAATTACTGATTACTTCTAGATACTATTGAATTCTTTTTATCACCAGTTTCCTTAAGTGTTGAATCGATTATTGTAAAGTTAGAGCTGTAATCTATTCATTTTTCCAATGGTGTTTTACTCAATGATCCCCTGTTTTTAAATACATTAAACACACCTAATCCCGCCGCTTGTTTACTATAGTTCAATCCACCCTCGTTCAGCAAATAGACATTCGTGATGGCTCACCTCTTATACACTCAGCAACATCAATACCGGCATAGCACGTTCCGTATTGTATTCATAGAGGGTAATGATGCTATTTTCATCCCTTTTTGGGGTGGATTCTACACTATTCTATTATTTACTCGGTTTATATTCGATGGAATGCATTCATATTGTCTTCAATATCCTTGCGCGCAGCGAATACTTGGATTCCAAGCTGTCATTTGTGCCAATGCGCTGAACAAAGATTGCTGACTTTGCTCTAACCAATGGCTTCAAATTGGAAGGGTGATAATAGGAACCGAGCAAACATAGGCTCATTACCCTAGTAGTGCATACCGATCTTCGCAAGCAACATCAACCTCCGCCACAAGCATCACCATCGCGCGAGCTTTCGCGTAGCGTCGTAGTTGTTCGTAGATCGGCGTGCGCGGCTCGGCCCAACCCGGCCACAGTCGTTCGGTCGTGATTCTATACTACTGTACCTTTTTAGTATTGCAGTTTTCCACGGCTGGCTGAACTGTTGGGTTTTGGTTGTAGTTTGCACCGGGGGAATGTTGGCGTAAATCGAATAGTACTACTATGTGCTGCGATGCGCGTAGTGTTGTTTCGCTACCTACGGTGTATTGTTGCCTATCGTTGGGGGTGTTCAATAGGCGAAATCTGGCGGGAATCTGAGTTAGTGACGTGATCGGTTTTTATTGTCGATAGTATATTGAAGCTATTTTCGCTGAATACTTGATTTGAGGAATATCTGATTGTGAAAGTGCGCATCATGTCAGCAATGCAAATTTTGTTGTTTGTTACTTCTAATCAGTTATTGATTGTATATAACGATCATCAATGGATGCATAATTACCTATTTATGAATAGTCCACATAACCGTATAACTTTAACATTGGTGCAAGAAGTTATACATATAAAAATATGGGCGCAAATATATTGATAGTGACAATTATACAACGGGGACAGCATAAGTCATTAAAGTGACCTTACGCTTGTCCGGACCCGCAGACTCAGGTGATTCGCATTTAATGCCAAAAGATCCTGACTCCTGCGTTGCAAAAGACAAAGAGTTGAGTAGCCGGGAAACTCTAAGCTTGCTCATTGACCCTACTCCACTTTACTAAACTTTCTTACTTCAAATCCTGGCTCTTCCTTAAGTACTATGGTTCTTAATATTTGAAAAATATTTCACCTTCCAGTCCCTTGCTAATTAAATGTTGTTACAATATAAAAAAATGAATACAATGCAATCGCTATTTATTTTTATTATAGTCAACGTAATATGTGCTTTCAAAAATTAATTGAAGTCGGTTCGCCGTGCAATCTATCTTATTAAAAAAAATAAAAGCAAAATATGGTGAAAAGTATTGTGAGGCACGCTGTAAATCTGTCTGCGGATAAATGTGCATTGTGCTTAATTTGCAAATTACTAGTATTCTGCGCTTAATTTTCAAATTGCTACTATTTGCAGACAAAAATACAACTTTCTTTTAGAATATTCTAAATGTCATTTTAAATCAAAATTTTCTTAACCAAAATCTTTCAAAACACAATCGTTTGAAGATATTTTAAATTTTATCTCAACAATGAGAGTTAATCTAACAAGAACAAAAGGTTCGAACGTGGAAGTTTTCTATAAAGCTATGAGAAAACAATCTCTGATTCAACTAAATAAAGCTTTAGGCAATGGCCTAATAATCTATATTGGAAAACTACTTAACCCCGTCTTCGTAGCTTACAACAAAATTAGCATGACAAATCCACATGAAATGCCTAGTTCTGTTGACGCATGTCTTATACTCGACCTCACAACTCGCAATATTTCTAAAGTCACGGTTAATATGGCTGTTAATAACTTAAACAAGGAATACGTCTATTGTTTGGAATATTTGCCGTATAATGAACCATACCCTTCTGAGGATTTCAAAAGGGTTGTATCAAACTGTGGTGACCATTCCTAAAGTTACGTAACGCAAAAATTGCTCAAAATTGACTCCCCTCTCCGCCCATGTAAAAATTGTCACAAATTTTTCCATACTCTCCTCCCCTACTACGTAACAAATTCATCAAGCTAGTTTTTTTGCTTCGGTATAAACGTGTTACGTAACGTTCTAGTTTACTCCCCTATATGTCACACTGTGTTGTACCACCTTCAACCCCCCCTAAAAGCGTTACGTAATATATGAATGGTCCCGTGGCAGAAATGGGTTTCCTCTTATATTCGGCATTGATGCAAATACCTACCACATAATTTGGAGCAGCTCAGATATCAATTTGTCATGTACCGAATTGATGGCATACGTAAGTAGTACAAATCTGCACATACTTTATGTATTGCAAATCTGCACATACACCTATATTGACCAACAATTGCACAAGCTGGCAGAGAAGACTTGTTAGAGGTAACCCTCTGATCTGATGGTATTACGCATGAGTTGGCAAACCGGCTCGTACCAAATAAGCTCGAACCATCGTTATCTGATAATAAGTACTTCATCTTTGATCATTTAAACGTCTCGCTAGATATCGTAATCCCAAATTTACGAATTAGGACCTCTACGAAGAGGACTTGGCGACTAGGTTTCATGGGTATTTTCCAACGGTTGAATCTCCAAGTTACTTGGAGTCGGTGATGAGGTCGTGGATATAATAAATGTACTCGTAGTAGCAGCATACCAAGAGGCTTGTCCATTTTACCTACTTCTAGTAGAATACCTTGGTGGAATACCGAACTTGTTCGACTCAAAAAGTTATATAAAAGAGCTTGTAATTGCACACATGGACGGGTCAGAGGCATTTCGGTCAGACTCGCAAAGCATATAGAAATATCCTCTGAGCGAAGTGATTGGAAAAGCCTCTGCACAAATGTCTCAAGACAAGTAGATTAAATAGCTAGGGATTCAGTCAGTTCGATTAGAACTGCTAATAGTGAATACTCGTCTGACCGAGATATAGTACTTGCTTGTCTTTTTGACACACACTTTCCATGCTTTACGGAGCCATCACTGACAGCTGCCCCCAAGTTCTTTCACGGTAGTTCAGATTCGTAGAATTCAGGTATTTATTCGTAGAATTGTGACAACCAAATCGATCGAATGGACGATTGAAAGTTTTGCTACGTAGAAATCTGGGAAAAGATGGAATTATTCCAGTTCTACTTTGAAAAGGATATGAACTTTTCAAGCATATTTTGAAAAAACTTCTTAATTGTAGTCTTGCAACCGGTTACATTCCATTAGCGTTGCGGGAAATTACTGTAAAATTCATTCCCAAAGGAGGCCGCGTCACTTATGATAAAGCACTACATTCGGGATGTTAGCATGGGCATGAGCACCCGCTGCATGCAATGCAACCGATATCTGTGCACATCGTTAAGACAAGTAGAGATAAGTAAACTCAGTGTCCCCGCATGTCTTCCAGGTGGTGTGCTGTCACCACTTCTATGGAACCTTGTCACTGATGGCTGATTGAGGAAATTTAATGAGCTTGGATTTGCGACATATGGTTTCGCTGATGATTATGATCACCGGTATTTGCATTAACACACTTTTTGACTCAAAATACCTCATTTGACAGTAAAGAGCGGTTTGAAGCGAGTTCAAGGTCGTGTTATTATTGATCGGAACCAAGGATCCGGGAGGTAAACGGAACGACAACTTCAAGACACAGTGAAGTACAGTGCTCAGAATGATCAAGAAAAACCCAAAACGTTCAATCCGAGATGTGACTAAAAGTTAAAATGTCACATTCTTATATTCAAGGAGTGAAGAAAGCAGCGAGATATTAACCATTTGAAATAGTTGAAATACTAACCACGTTAGATTGAGTAATAATGGATGACGACACGAACGTCAATGCTGATTTCATTCAGCTCGCTATGCTGGTGGTTTTGCTTAGTATGTTGGCATCTTGAGTCTCATGCCGCATTACAACGTGGTACGATAATTTATAATTAAAATGCAATCGAAGTTTGTCAAAAAAGTACATTGTGTGGCAAGCCATTTGCAGTTGTGGATTGAAGAGTTAAATCTTCGTAATTACAAGTTCAATCAATCACGTCGAAGAATGTCTGATAAAACGTCTGCTATCTTTGGATTTTCTTTGGTTAGATTTTGGTTTTTATTTCAAAGGAAGCCCATGAAACTCACAAATTTACATTAACAATTATCGAGCCACAAACTGAGACTCAAATGAAAGGCCAAATATAAATTTTGAGGCCAAATATGCTTCGTAAGACCGGATTTAAAAATATTGGAATTCAGAAATCGGATGATTTCTAAATTTCTATTGTTAAAATCAATGCTGCAACTAATAACTTCTAGTGTTCAATTCAAATGCTTCAACAGCACTTAAAAAGCTCTCCCACGAAAAAATCGGCAAGCATAACCCTTCAGTATAAAAATAAATTATAACAAATAATTCGTTCACAGAAAAATCCATGTAGCGTTACATTCAAGATTAAAAGACGATTAAAAAACTACTTTCTAAGAACCCATTTTTTGTCGCCTGGATTTTATTCTGAAGGTTTTTATAGCCGAGCTCCAGTTCAAATTTTGCGCTCGAAATTTACATTCTGAAATATAAACGATGTATATTAAAAGAATTTCGTTCTTGTCGCTGAGAAATTTGGGTTATATTATAACATTTATTACCTTGAAGAAATACTAATCTTCTTGCGTTCATCATTTTGTTGATTTTGAAAGCGATCTATTTACACAAATGTGAAATTTTGATTCCAGATTTCGAGAAAAAAGTCGATCCAAATTTTTCAATCCATAGAGTTCAAATCTATTAGCTATATAGCAAGCAACCCTCACCGATCTCGCATTCGTTTGCCATCAGAGTTACCTGACCATCCCCACCTGGTAGCAGCAGCAGCAACAGCGGCATTGGCGAGCGTGTGCGCGCGTCAAAACTGATGGTGAAAAGCTAAGCAACAACGAACGAACGAATCAAGGGGGCCCGCGGGGCCAGGTATCTCCACTGCACCGAGTCTCTGACTGCTCCACCTTGGAAGCGAAGCGCGAGAGACGCCAACAGCTATCAAGCGGCACCGAGGCAACACCAGTGCGAATGAGAGGGAGTAGCCGAAAAGTGATCGAATCCCCCGTTCGCTGGAAAGAGATAACCAATTATAAAGTGTATTTTGTAAAATTACTGAAAAAATATGTATTCGCTCGATGCTGACTGTCGATTCAGTTCCGAGCCGAACGTTCAGCGGGACGGGAATGTGAAGCGCGCGCGTGATCTACTCGGTAAAACCGTCAAGACCTTCCCCCATGTTTTTTGTCAGATTTCTAGGTGTGTACGAATCGATTAGTATTCTGAGCGATTGACATTTTTCTCTGATTTCTGATTGGATAGGAGTGGGAAGATTCACTTATTGGAATGTTTCTGACTGGCGTGAAGCTAAGAATTTTGTGTTGATCTGTACTCGGCGATAGTGTTCAATAGCTGACGAGGGACGATCCCGAGAGTGGATTGAACTAACCGCGTGAGATACCGTACGGTCCGAGAGCCCAGCAACACACGAGATAATCGTGGGAAAGATTTATGCCGTATAGTGATTGAACCTAGCGGATCTTCGCCGGTTTGCCGCGCCATTACTATAGATCCTATTGAAAACAGCGAAATTCATTGTTCTCGGTAGCTTGGTTGGAAAACAATAAGTCGCTTCCATCGTGTTTCATGAGTTCGACAGTGCAACATAGGAATGAAATATATTCGAGCTGATAAAAGTGATAGTTGATAGTAGTGAATTCGCTGACATGAAACAGTGAAACGACCACGAGCAGTAGCAGTAGCAGTAGTAGCAAAAGCCGAGAAGGAAAAAAAAACAACACACCCTGGAGAGTGGAAATGTATGTAAATATACCGAAGAAAAGTTTTGTTTTATGGTCGTCTCGCCATAAACGATACCCGCTACGATTAATTTTTGCTCTGAATATCACGCCTATGCTGTTGCTACCGTTGTTGCTGGGGTTCGGTCATGCTGAAATGTTCCATTGTTTCTGGTTTTCTGGCTTCGCGGTCACAGATCTACGGAGCCAAAGTTTTTTTTTACATGGCCAGGGTAGACCGTCATCGGCAGACTCTTGGGTTAGCTTATTGTTTTTGAGTGCGGCAATGATTCATTTGTATCTCGAGCAAAAACTGTTGTAATAACAAATGATAATAATTACATGGTGACCCAATTGAACTGCAACCAACATCATACTGTAACAGCTCTTGAACATAACCCAACAACTGAGCTAACCCAAAGCTCGAACCTAACCTAACAAAATTGCATGACAGTGTCTTGATTTTTTTTTTATTCACGATTGAATTCAAACGTAACAGTGTGATAGCGTTATATTTGGGCCGGAATATATAGGTGGCTATTGTGAGCCCCCAATAAAGTCCATGTTAACAAGCATTTCGTTTCTCGAACCATAGTGCATTATATGATATTGGTAGTGTCCCTATAGTAGTAGTTTGAAAAAATGTGCATCTGCAATCGTGCAGTTTGTGACTAGTTTTTCGTCCAACTTAACTCCATCATTCGTACTATAAGTGGGCATTTTGAAATTTTAGAATAAATTTGTAAAATGTAAATGTTTGCACAATTTTTATGACAATTAATTTCAAATTGGAAATTACAGCATTTTTTGGGTCACAGTTCAACGGGTCCACCATGTAACTCGCTATTGATGGTGATTTCTTGGACTTTATTGTCAGTAGATTAAATTTCAAGAGTTACAAATTTCATTTGTCACCTAAGAATTTAGAACTTAAGCGGTAAGTGCTGTAGCATGAGTTAATTTTGAAGCACTTGAAAAGAACATGAGATTCCAAAGAGCAGTCTAATATAGACGGTGTTTTTTCTATCTAAATTTTATCTGTGGATCATTAGAAACTTTGGTCGACGTGCCAATAGTCGTATACTTAAGTAAATCTTTTGTTAAAACAAATCGATAAAAAGATCAACGGCGATATTAATATAACGAAGCTTTCGATCTTTTTTGATAGAAAACGGTGATGGTTGCCTTTTAACAATATTTTGTATTTAAAACTGCCTGCACCATTTTAAGAACATATATGCAAGTAGTGGAGAAATTGTTAATTTTCGTTCCTATAGCAAATCCTATTGATTTCATATGGAACATGAAATTGCTTTGCTCAACACTAGGTGCAAGGGAACTTAAATTTCCAAGCAGATCACTTTCTTCAATTGTTATTTGAGCAAGAATACAACTCTTCTTATCGCATGATAAGGCATTGCAAAGATTTATTTTTTATTCCTATAGGCCCTCTCCTTTCATACTGAACCAAGATGTCAAATTTCACAGTATTTGGATCATTTTTGACCCTCACGCACTTCGATTTTAGTTGGGAAAATTAGAAAATTACAGTTTATAGTTTTATTTCAGGAAAAATACAGATTATTTTGACTGCGCCGATGGTTGAGTGGTAAGCGTGACCGCCGCTCATTCCAATTTGCCTGGGTTCAATTCCAGCCGAGGTCGTTCAGATTTTTCTGAGGTGAAAAAATCTGTGGTCACGTCTTCCTTCGGAAGGGAAGTAAAGCCGTTGGTCCCCGGTCTATGAGTTTGGTGGATCGATATCTAGTCCAGACGTGAAGTCACATCTCTGGCGTCGGTAAAGAAGAAGTAGATCCAACTTCTATACTCTTTCTAACAAAAATATTCTCTTCCTGTGATACTTGTGAAGTGCGCAGTAGTATATACGGCCTCTAGCAAAAGCAAGTATCGGACTAACTATTCCTTCCCTTTCCTTCCGCGATCTACGTTCGGGCCTGGCCGGCGCCGCACAGTGGAACGGAATCGAAAAAAGCCGGACATTGATATTTGCGACGAACCTATTGGTTATGGCACTTTGATGTCTTCGGAAAGGTTTCTTTATTTTTTAAGTAGTTTAATATAAAATTTTATTTAAGACATGTACTTCAATTTCACCCAATAACTTTTTTCGCTTAACAGATAGCCATTTCGCTACTTCAGCCAAGTTTAATAAAATCATTTCGTCTACAAGCTTTCCATACATGACTATCAATTTTGGCAACAACTTGCAAAGTTATTTTTTTTATCTGTGTATATACCCCATAGTTATTGGGTGAAATTGAAGTACATGTCGGAATACCCCCTTAAAAAGTGTTTTTTCATTGTAACTTTTTTATTTGATTTTTTACAGTTTCTCGATGTTCTAGAAAGTTGTAGATGCTTTCAAAACACACCTTTTTGCGGAATAGGCCAACTCGCTATCTCTTCGTTTTTGGGATGTACATATGTCTGTTTTTTTTGGTTTTTTGGGCTAACTTTAAGGGGCTATGGTTTGTAGAGTAGCAGGTAGTAGCAGCTAAATTTAGTTTTTTGATGTTCAGCAAGAAATACCCAATCGATACATATACAAATCATAGCGGGATCTAATAGGATCCTTGGAATAATGTGGTGTAAAATAGACTAGCGTTTCAATAAATTATTTGTATTATGAAGCATGAAAAATAAACTATTATGCAATAATTAATAAACATTTGAAATATTATAGTTCATTCCATATATTCCGACATTCAAAGTTAACTTTTTTGTTATTAACATGCTCATAAGTCATCAGTGTCCTGCTAATTATCTGAATGAAGAAATTTTTCGACAAACCCTCTGTACTGTACAGAAACTCTGTACTCTTAACGTCATATGTGTTGTGCCTTTGCAGCTGATGATGGCAATGGAAAAGTAAGCAATTTGTTCAACTTTTTCATATTCACTGTAGCCGATTTCGTCGCCAAAAAAAACAATAATTTTGCATATTGTTAGTTTTTTCTACCAGTTTCGCTGGGTTTTCTCCGGGTGAAGAAATTTCCACCATTTGCGCTAATGCAGTCACTCAGTCAGTTGGTGAGAAAAGAGTCGGTCGTCGCTCAGCAAGGTTTCTAATTTCGTTGAGCGCAATAATTGCAGAACCATTATATCTGAAAGAGAAATTAAACTCGAAAAATCGAAGCCTGAGTAACTGTGCTTTTTGCCATCGGTTCGACAGGTGTTTGGTTTTGGGAGCATTATACGCGCGCGGATTTGGAAGTTGCCGAGGCGTAGAGTAAACGGCCTGGTTTGTGTTGAAGCTGACGGATGTTGCTCTATTCTAATAATCTGCTTAAGAGTTTCACTTGTTTGACGTAGTTTGCAGTTTCACAGAATGCATGTGGTTCGAAATTTGCGCGTTCGTCTGTTCGAACGGTGCATGTGTCAGACGATTTCCTTTCCGTCAGTTGTTCGATTCGAGATAATGTTGCAAAATAGTTATTTCTTGAAGCGCAAAAAAATATATATGTAATCATGTCGTTCTAGATCTTAAAAATATCGATAAATTTAGCTTTTTCAAATGCTTTTTATTATTACATGACATTTAATACAAGTGAACTAATTTTTCCGACGAATTTAAGTTTTTTTAATATCACTGAAACTGAATTGAACTTAATTAAAGCGCATAATACCTATTATCTATTTCACCCGAACCTTACCGAACAATTCGTTATTAACCAACCAAATTCAATACGATTTAACAACTCGCAAATACTGTTAAAACAAACACAGCAAAGCGCGAAAAATAACTCTGGCCCGCTTGAAATATTGATCACCGCAAAGACCGATCCGGTTGCGTGTTGATCATTCAAAAACATACCCCGACAAGCTTACTTGACCATTGAAACAATTGATTTTAGTCTGCTGTTTCATCATAACTCGCAAAAACGTGATTTTATGATTGCAAAAATTGCGCAGCAATAAGACGATCACACCGGTCATTCTACAAGTGGATTATTTTATAAGAAAGCCGAGCCCGCTTGTCTTGCCGGTTTTCGAATCCCCTTGTAATGTACCTCCTTCTTCTCCTGTTGCTTGCTTCAGCTGACGCAGCAAGGCTATTTCATTGTCGCGACCGCACGTATGGTACATATTTGATATGGAATGTTCAGTAAAAATATCCCTCCAACACACCTACAGACCACGAATTCCGTCTCATCATATCGGGTGGCGTTGTTTGCCCTATTCATAATCAACCACCGGTTTGAGGTGAGAAATTTCGCGATTTGTCATCGCGCTTTTTGCATGCGGTTCATCGGTCGGGTATCGCAAATTAACAAACGGGCTTTTTATTAGTCTATATATTTTCAATTATCCACCAATAAAATACTAAAAGGCGAACGGGATGGACCACCTGATCATTGCGCGGCGTAGGGTCCTATCGAAATCGCAACAAACACGTAGTTTGGGCAGTTTAGCGAGCTCGATAGCGATGATTTAGGGAGGGGTAGGGAAGAGAAAGCAAGGAAGGTCGAAGATGATACGGGACTTTTTTACTGTACGTGTTGAATCATCGTTAAGGTTGCACAGAGAAAGCGCAAAATTCGCAAACGAAAAAAGCAGTTTTTTTCCACACCGTATGTCAGATCTTCATAAAAATCAATCAGCAGTACTGTAACAACATTCTACATACGCTGATTGATTTTTATGAAGATCTGACATACGGTGTGGAAAAAAACTGCTTTTTTCGTTTGCGAATTTTGCGCTTTCTCTGTGCAACCTTAAAGAATTTGCATCTTTTGACTTGACCCAACAGTCTTTCATGCGTTGGTTGGTTGACGATTGTTAAGCTTCGTGCCATGTTTTTGATAGTTAATAAGCGGATACGTAAACATAACTATCACGTACCCGAATGATAAATTGAGGATTGAATTTAAGATCCTGTTTCAAAAGTATGTCCGATAGATAAATGGCATGTGCACACATTTCGATAGTATAGAAACAAATTCAATTAAATTTCAATTTTGTTAGGAATTTAAATAAAAAGAGTATATTGAAGAACAAACAAAAGCAAATTAAAATTCCTGAAAAATGGTCATTATGGATCACGGTGTGTTGGCTAGAACATCAGTTTACTACTGCTCTTCATTTGAAAAAGTCTCGCAAAACTGTCGAACCTGTTGTAATTCAGTAATCACAGGTTTTCAATTTCCAATCCCTATCCTTACCAACAATCTCGCTGCTCTTTTAATACTTGTGGAGTGCGCAGTAGTATATACAGGGTGCGCCATCTGGATGTATCCTATTTCAACAATGAACAACTCCGCCATTATCCAGCCGATTTTGACAGATAAACACAATTCTGAAACGTCATTTAGTGCAATTTTTGCTAGGAGTCGATTTACACCAAAAGAACGCGCTGAAATCGGTGCTTATTTTTTTTTCAAAGAGGGAGAGATCATCGACGGGGCACGCTACTGTAGGATTTTGGCGCACTTTGTCTGTCCACAAATGCAGAAAAAAGATCTGAAAAACTTCTATTTTCACCAAGACGAGGCATCTTCTCACACCGCAGCCGCTACAATCCAGTTCTTGTAGAGCAAATTCTCAGGACGCGTTGTCTCAAAAAATGGTGATTTGGAATGACCTCCTCGTTCTCGGGATTTAACGGTACCAGACTTTTTTCTGTGGGGTTACTTGAAAAATAAAGTTTATGCTAGCAACCTTGACGAACTCAAAGCAATCATACGAGCTGAAATTGCTGCGATTGAGCCCGAAATGCTGTTTAATGTCATGAAAAATGCCCGCAAAAGAGCTGGTTTTTGGTATTTTAAACCTGATTTCTAATAAATGTTATAAAATATCCTAAAGTTTTAAAGTTTTTGTTTGTTGTGAAAATCGGCTGAAAAATGGCAAAGTTGTTCAATGTTGAAAAAGGATACATCCAGTTAGCGCACCCTGTATCTCTAGTAAAAACATGTGTCGGACTAACATTCCTTCCCTATCCTGCTGCGATCTACGTTCGGGCCTGGCCAGCGCCGGTAATTATCAATAAACAACTTCGAATGACCAGGATATGTACGTTGACGGATAATTTGTTACTCTTAGTTTGCTCAATTTTCTTCCGATTTCAACGAAATAATCTACTCATCAATGATCAGGAAATTATTCAAGATTTATTACCTATACTTATTGGTTAGGTCAGATAACCGGTTCTGGATTAACGAAGGGTATGTAAGAGAGGGATGTAAGGATGGATATTCTATTATTTGAACTTCTTGCATGAACTTCCCTCCCTTAGGTTGATTGGTTTGCCGGTATTGCAAACATCATCAAGCATATTTCGTGCATCAGTTTTAAAGAACAGACAATAACTTTAAGATAGATATTGCATTATGCCTCGATAGTGGTGCATCGAGGAGACTGAGAGGACTTATGTGGCTTGTTTATGTTTTGTATTTTTTCGTACTCCGCACCCACTAACGATCAATCCCCAGCCTGTGCGCGCTGGTGTGGCCGACTCGCGGGTCGACGTGGATTATTTTTGCTGTGGGCCGTGTTTGCAAACATTGTTCCACCGCTCAATGGTGGTGTTGATGGACGCAGTGGAGGTCATTGTGTGTCGATTGATCGGTCGACTTCGACATCCTGCACAGGCTAATTAATTAACGAAATGTAAAAGTAGAAACCTATTAATGTTAGTGAATTAATAACTTGTGTACAATTGCTATGCATTAGCCGTATATCTATCTCTGTATGTGTTCATCATAGTATTTGTGACAGCTGGGTTCGGTAATGGATACAGAACTGGCGTATATGAAAGAATAATGCATAATCCTTCCTAGGTTGATTGGTCACTTTTGTTCAATTTGTTCATTTGATTCGATTCATTCGGGAAGATCGGATTGGATAAATTAAGGTACGACACACGTGAGTCATCTGTCCCATCTCAGGAACATAGGATGAAAGGAGCGGCATTAATTCTCTGAGCCAGCCCAACGATTTATTAATCCTACATTAAATTGAAACGGTTGGTACGGTTATCGTCGTTTCTTCTTTATTCAAGGTTTAAAATATTTATTTGATTAAATTCTTCATTAAATGAATAATTTGATTGCCGGATAATGTTGAATGATCTTCATTTTGTACATTGCAAAGTTGGCCTGGTCGCTGCAATGATGGTGTCGCATACCACGTCTGCAATTTTCTAGGATCCCTACATGTATTGGTTGTGTATGTGTAGATTAGACTAGACTAGACTAGCACGGGCACGGTTAACTAGTGATTGGTTAGCTGGAGCGAAAAAGGCCAAGCGCAAAAAGGGAGTGAATGGTCTGTTCATGCCGAGGCAGGTTTAACGCAGCGAATGGCAACCGCGTAAGGGGTAAACCCAGCCACCCCGAAGCAAGACAGAAGAGTGAGTGTATAGGCGTATAAGTGAACTGCCTCATGCCAAGACGGGAGGGTCGTAGCGTAGTATGTTGGGACTTAGCTATCGATACCTCATGGCGTGGCAGAGGAGTGAAAGGGTGAGCATCCAAGTCAGTCTCACACGGCATGTTAAGGGTGAGCACAAAAGTCAGCCTCACATGGTATGGTAGAGGCTAGCACAAAAGTAACCTAGCAAGGAATGAAGAAGGTGAGCACACAAGTCAGCCTCGCATGGTATGTCAGAAGTGGGGCCTAAGAAAAATGTCCCACATGGGATGCCAGGGGGTGTGACAGAGGTACAATAGAGTGGCACGATCGAGAGTGAATCAGGTGATAGGGTGAGCACCCAAGTCAGCCTCACATGGTATGGGTGGGGCGAGCACAAAAGTAAGCCTAGCAAGGAATGAGTAAGGTGAGCACACAAGTCAGCCTCGCATGGAACGTAAAAGGTGAGCACAAAAGTCAGCCTCATGTGGGAGTGTTTGAGAGTGAATCAAAGTGCGATTGAGAGAGCACCCAAGTAAGCCTCATACAGGATGTATGAACGCGTGAGTGAGAGTGAATGAGTACATTTAGTACAGCCATCCCCCCAGAAGTAATACCGAGAGGTAGTTCCTGGGAGGAATGATGGCGGAGCCCAATGGAGTTTAGTCGGTATTAATGGCTGGTCACCATTCGAGCCTGACACGCCCCCAGTGCACCCCGTGTGGTAGATTGGACCCTACCAATAGCACGTGTACTGGGCTAGGACGTAAAGGTCTTCTCCATTGTAAAAAAAAAGACTAGCACGTGATTAATCCATTCCCGGTCATCACAGCGTGACGAAATTCTAATAGAATGCAATTGTCTCATCGAGACATCATCGAATTTCTACACACGAAGTTACATATACGCTATCACACGCGATATACAATCATCCACGCGATCGTACACGTTAACGTACGAATGCTCAAGCTTTTTGCGATGATACACGCGATTGTGATGTCAATACGCTCGCACACCGAGCGAACCGTACAATGAATATCACATTCAGAATCTCGGCCAGCTGCAATTGGTCTTAAGCAGTGTTTTAGGGGTGACATTTTCCGTTTCGTTTGCAATCGTAGTGAGTCATTCTGATGGAAAGCCCTTCCAAGACCCTAGCTCTACAGCTTCAGTAGGATAACTCTCGAAAAAATAACTATTATAGGGATTCTTCGAAAAGAATCGTTCATATTACGAACGATGCTCGTGAATAATAGAAAGAATGTTAAACTGTTATCAAACAATTCGTTTGATTAGTGAAGCAGATTCGTAATAAGCCAACGAAAGTCGTTTCGCGGATTTTTACGAAAACCTCTTAATTAAAATAAATGCGTCTCCATAGAACTACGCGTGATTCATCTTATATACGAAAAATTCGCATATTTAAAAAAATCTTTAGGAAATCTGTTCGTTTATTAGATTTACGAATATATTCTTTCAGTGTACCAACCATGATTAGGTTAGTGTCATTTAACTTTATGACATGAAAAATATTCAAATGTGAACAGTTAAGACGGGATGTTCATTGAAACAAAAGGATATATTAATAGGACTAGATTTGAAAGTCTTCTTCCCATCATTAATCTCTAAGTGAAGATTAAGTTAATGCCGACTCTAATACCATTTTTTTACCTTGTGCTACACCGATGTAGCGCAAAAATAAAACAAAAAAGAGATACACTGATTACACCCAAGTTTGAATGAGTGTAGCACAGAATACACTACATTGTCAAAAACGGAAACGAATTTTAGATATTTCCCATATTTTTGTAGGCAGATTATTGTATGTATACTCTACTTTCGAGAAACATTGATAGCTACATTGAGAGTTTATTTTTTTCATCCGGAGACTCCGGGTCTGGCGAGACGACGTGTTGGCGCTTTTTGAGCACTAAATTTATTTGTTTTATTGTAATATATTTAAAAAATGTAAATAGTGCTTCAATACCTCTTGAATTAAGATTTATTTTGCCCGACTGACTTTTAATTTCAAATATGCGGCTACCAAGTATTTCGGATTTCGTAAATGAACGAAGTGAAATGTAAAACATATCCACATTATTACACCTCTGCTATTCCGTTATTAGCTGAAATTGAATTTTTACAGTAAGCCACTCAAAATTCTACCAAAGCACTGTTGGGTGGTCTAATCCAAACGATCAGGTCTCAATATCAAACGAGTTCTTCCGGTGTTAACGTTGGTAGCTCCTGTAACGATCTTTAACTGTCAGATAGGGAGGTGATCATTGTTCCTTTTCTGGAACATAACAGTGATGACGAATAACCGAATTTTTGTACCTGCTAATAATCCTGGAAGATAACGCAATGTGCTTCCTAGACGATTCCTGCTTCACTTTCCTTTTCCTGTTTGCTGCGGAGAACAACAATGCTCGTTCAGCTAATGCTCCACAGCGAGAGTGGCTGGTGCCGTTCGATTCTTTGCGGTTGGCCAAGGCAGCAAAATTCTGCACCTAACTAAAACAACAAAGCTGTTAATAAACGAGAAAAATTTAAAGTCTAATGTGAACAATACAGAAGAATGGTGCGCATTGTGATTTGCCAAAAATACAGCACTCTACGGTAAATATAAATCGATTTTGGTAATTTCCAATCAGGGTAACCCTGACGAGTTATAGAATTTAGCGTATAAACCTACCCCCAGGTCTGTAAAAATCTCTGTTGCAAAGCCGCACCAGAGTCGGCAACCCTATCGGATAACACAGTCCGAGTATAATATATTGTTTGTAGGGGCATTTTCGGTTTACACAATATCTGAAAAATGGATCAACGTTGTGTTTTGATAAGACATAAAATATCATCAATTCTCAGATATCCTCAACATTTCCATCCTTGAATACATTAATATTAATATTGGTTTTGGGACCAATTTGACCCGTTTTCACAGCTGACTAGGCACTTGTTTGTAGATTTTGCAAATCATTAAAACTATTATACAGACTGAAAAGTTTGTGCAACATTGGTTGTCCTACATTCAAAACCTTGGTGTCCACACACAAACGAGTCAGTAAGGTTAACTGTTTTCTATTGGAACAAGCCGCTGTCGCTGAAGGTCACACGTCTATCTAACTCTGAGGACCTAACAGTGAAGATGTCACATTCATTTCGAAGCACAGTGAAATATTCGATTCAAAAAACTGGCTAAACGAATTGAAACAGATGCATCCGAAGTAATTAATTTAAGGTGTGCTATGTACTTTTCTTATGTGTTTAAATTGTATTTCTATTTGTGTGCATACGAACTGTAGTGGTAACATTGTTCATAGGTTGCGTTGTGATATCGCCTCATCAGAATCTGGCAATGATTTAGCACCAGATTGACAGTACAAACTCTTTACACGCAGACATGCACAGACAAAAGTTGCAAAACTGGTAATCATGAATATAAACTGGCTTCACGGAAGATCCCATATGCTTTGCATGGCTTCCCCCACATACTTCCCCTCATTAACCCGTCATGCTCGCCTGGCTGCACTGCCGTGATGTCCCGGCTGCACTGCCGGGACCTCACGGTAGTGCAGCCGGGACATCATGATCATGGTAATGATTTGTCAGTATGCTGGCTTGTTTCAAAAACGTCGTTTCGAAACAATTTTAACCGTAGCTCTCTTACTGTACCCAAAATAATCCCGGTAAAATCACATACAATGCAGAAATCTTTTGCTCAAACTTCAAGTGTTCTGATAATATGCATTAACGCAAAAAAGCCTAAGTATCCAGAAAAACAATGGATTATAGAGGATTGAGAATTTAAATTTTACAGTTTTGACTCACTTTTTTGGCAAAATGCTCCCCTGTGCGCCGCGTCTAGCTCATGTCACTCGCCTGCATTTTTCAAACGAGCGGCGCGACGCCAACATGATGTGGTCTGGTCAGGCACAGAAATACTGAAGGTGGTTTTACTATCAACTATCGAAATGAATATGTATTAACGCATTAATGGGTGATAGCTTTCGAAGCGCTCGTGGTCGGTTGTGGGCGCAGAAAATCAAGAGTGACCATATTTACTAGCAATCCGTAGTGTTTGGATGTGTTGAGTAAATGGATAAGAAAAAAAAGCAAAGAAAGAGAAAAGACCCAGGTTCCAACAAAAATTATAACCTACTTTCTCTCTCTCCGTTCGGCATTAACGACTTTGCGAGAAAGAAAAAAAGCAGTGTTCAAAAGACCTTGGTCTTTGACTCACGAAGAAACCCGCCAAATATCGCATGAGATCGACGACTTTTGATTTCCAATCGTCGGGTATTGCTACCTGTTTGCTTACTTGGTGTGCGTCTTAGAGTCGTGAAAATCAAGTGAAGGCGCTAGTCAAACTTGTTAAACGGAATCAATTTAAGTAAAATTTGTTTGAAACAACCAATTCTAATGTTAATTGCTAGCACATTGCACCAACAAAACCAATTATAGGTTTCAGTCATCGCTGATTTCGTTGATGTGAAATACCCCATAGCCGGCGGACCATCGCTTTTAGTTCTTTGTAAACTCGAGCGGCTCCTCCGGCCCTGCACTAGACTGATTGGAAAAGTCATTATAAAATGGCTGAAAATTGTTGGTTCGAAGATCTTTTCATTCAATAAAATGCCTGTGATATACATCTAGTTCGTAGTTTGTGCTACTCACGAGTGATATAATCTTCAGCACTTGTTGCACCATTATGCCTTGCGATCTCTCCGAGGGTTTACTAGAGGTGGTCCAGCACGATACTTCATGCGCAATATGTTTGCGATTGATCTATGCGACGGGGTACGATGATGTGTCGCCATAGTTTTTAGCTTCCAGCGTTTGCTGCTAACGTACATTAAATTATTCAAACTGCTTGGAAATAGAGCATAGCTTGTAGTATCTTAGAATTGATAGATTATTTTTCCACAACTACGTTGTTAAAATTGAACTACTAACCTTGTCTATTGACCTTATCTAGAAATTTAAAACTATCGGCACCTAGTGGCATTACTCTTACAAATGGAAACTAAATTTTCTGAGAATAGCAGCTTTTCCTTGAATGGACATCTGCGCCATAGACCTTCGAGTGCCGGATGTTTTTCACGATTGGTCTACGTTTTCACGCAATAATGGGTTTATTGACTGATCATTTTTCAAAACGCACACATGGTGTTCACAGCAAATCGCCAAAAACCCAATTCGAATGAATTATGAATTCGCCGTTGAGCTGCGTTTCAAACGAGTAAACAACAATTTCCACATACCCTTCCTCGGCAACAGGTTGCACCGCGCACCGTCCTTCTTGCATTCCTGATCCTCCTCGCTCAGCTGGTGATTGCCGACTCAGCATGACAGCAGTCCCAGCAGGAGGGTAGTCAGTGGGTTGTGGGAGATGAAAGCCGGTGAATGATTTCAACCTGTTTTGTTGTTTTTCTCCGCTGCCGCTTATACGTGTGAAGTGTGGGGTGGCTGTGGGAGGGATCCGGGTTGGGTTCGAAAACGGACCAGTCAGTAGTAGTCAGGTAATGCCGTACCGGGAAAGTCAGTCAGTCAGTCAGCAGCCAGTCAGAGGTGGTCGGTGTGGGGCGTTACGCCTGGCTGGAGCGTGTTTGACGGCGAACGGAGCGAAATTCTACTTTGAATACTCCAGTTCAAAATTGGCATTGGAGCAGCTACCTGTTTTATGTGCAGTTTTGTATTCCCCCATGCAAGGAGGGGGTCTTGCTCGTATGTATTGGTGTTGCATTCGTATTCGAGTTGTTTCATGAGTGTTGTTCTGTTTTGCAGCAACCGCTTTCCTCCGCTAAGCACTTAGAGAATGTATTTGATCGCAGGTGCTTCGAATGTTGATGAGGGGGCATGTTTCGAATCAGAAACTTTTGCTCTACGGTATGCGAGATCGTTCCTAAGCCATAACTTATAGTTTGATAGAACGAGAAGTTTTGCTTCAAATTCACCGGAGCTAAACATATTTTTTCTATTACCGAACCCAAAAACATACGCTCGTCGTTTTCCTTTAAAATTATAGTCACTAAAATTTGAAAAATTCAAGTTTTGGGGACTGAGATGGCCGGGTTTCATATTATGTAAATCCGGACCTGGAAATCCATTCCTCCTCAAAAATCCAGCCGGAGCCCACTAACTTTGAATTTGGAAAATCGTACCACTCTTTTCAACGAAGCTGAGTTCGATTACATAAAATGTTTGTTCGTTCCTGGTTTTCGATCGCAAACACACTTTGTAGGTGCTACTACGCGAGGAACCACAACAGGTGAAATTTTACGAATCCCTGGAGTAGTTTTTCATCCTCAATGTGCACTATTCGAAAGTTCTACACTTTGAACAGTGAATAATGGCGCCGACCACGTTTATAAAAAATATGCGGTAGGAAGGGAATATGAATGTACCATTCGTTATTACTAGAGACCGAGTATACCTCTGCACATCTACAGTTGTGAAGGAAAGGTTTTTCGATTTTGCATCTGAATTCACCCTAATTAGCGAAACGTTGCTATTCTGAAAATCCTGCCAATAGTGTTATTATAAATCTATATTTTTGGCAGACGCATCATCAGAAGTTTTAAAAGATTTGTTGAATTAATTTGAAAAAATTTGCTTGGATAAAACTCCGGATAGTCCACTTTTAGATATACTATTTTATCATTTTTTTATTCCGTTTCAACACTTAAGGACGATAATAATAGTATCTCCAATAGTTTTATCTCAGTATCGTGATGCAATACAATTGTCTTTGTTGTTTCGCACATATAGGTTTCGGTTAGGAAAAGCACTAACACAATGTTCTACGTTTTATAACACATTCGGTTAAAAAAAATTAGAATGTGCTAGAATGTTTTTGCTCAATAAAGTTTTTGACAGATGACTGAGTGCTATAAATACTGCCAATAAAGGAATGGTAGTATATTCATGCAAATTACCTTTCGGCTACATCTCCGAATTTAATGAATTATTTGCAGTTTATTTGCCAATCTTTTCATCTCGGCTGCTGCACGGATAGAATGTTTTGGGTGGCTTTTCAAAAATTCTGTAAACTAGTTGACCCTAACAAGCATTTGTTCGGCTCAACACCTCCGCCTTTTGACTCCAATACCAATTCTATATTCCATATTCGGCAGCAAGTTTCCTAAATTTTGTTTCGTGAAGACAGTCAAGCAAAAGATTTTCTTGATTCAATGCCAACTTTCCTCAATCATATCTTTTGTAAAATTTCATGAAACAAAACAACTATCAAACCAGTACGGAAACCTTAAATCCTTTTCGTGCACTAGCGATAAATATAATCATTCACTGGATAATTTGAAACTAGTGATACATATTACTTTTTGTGTGAAAAAGAAAAAAAAATTCTAAATTTTTAACGACATTCAATTAGCTAGAGATTACTGAGTAGGAAAGCTTAGAGCCATAGTACTCAAGTGAGAGCAAGGATGAGAAATAAACACATCGGAAAACTAGAAATGGCAGGGTTATAAGAAACAGGCTTATAATCTTACGGACTAGTCTTTTGTCTATTGTTGGCAGGAATCGAGCTTAGGCAGCATCGCTCAAGTCTACAAACATGTCTCACGGCAAAAACTGATTTGTCCCTTTTTAAAATGAGAACCGATATCGGTTCTCATGGTAAGTACTATGGCTCTAAATTTTCATAGCTTTTCCTATTCAGTAATCTCTAGCTAATTAAATGTCGCCAAAAAGTAAAAAATAAGAAAAAAATGTTTACCGTATTCGAATTCTGAATTTCACCCACAACTTCTAAATGCACATATTGTTTGAAAATTCCACTGTTCATGGTGCCTTTGGGTTCGAATGGTTTACAAGTGCATATTGCCTGCCAAATCAGGTTGTTCGAAACGAATTTCGGCAGCTTCTTCCGTTTAAAACGGTTACCCTCAGAAAAGTTATCATTACCCGTGAAATATTCCTTTCCCGGCAACTGCTTAAAATCCGCTTTGATGATGGTCTCATCAGCAATGTTTATGTGTTTGTGGCGAGAATCAGTTTAGACTGACGAAGTCCCTCCTATTTGACTCGACAATGTAAAACAGTAGGCACCACCGTTACACTGAAAATGCTTTTTCTATATTAATATCAATTCCCTACGTGTCAGTTCTATCAACAGGCCGCTCACTGCGGAAAACTATGCCCAGAAACCACTTAACGACGGAAATTTCAACTTATAGTAAACAATATTATAAACTGAATCAAAAACGATTGCCAAATGAATGCTGTTGATCCGGCAATACTAGGAAGTACAAAAGCTACACCTCCAAAGCAACATCCAGTGTCAGTTGCGAAGCTACACACAAGGTTTTAATTACTACGTTTGTTGGGGCTTTGAACAGCAAACCGGTCGATAATCTATCTAGTAAAACAATTTTGTTACTGAATTTCCCGCAAATCGCTAAATATTGGGATTCGATCATATTAATAAAACTTACAAGCAGAACTAGAGTACTTCATTCTTACTGCCTTGAAGAGAAGCTCGAGTGTGTTCTTCTGCGAGCTACTCGGTTTTCGCTATGTGAATTATCGAGAAATCCCATACAAACTGCACGCGCTTTATCCGGTAGTTAGACTTGTCCGATTTTCTTCAAATTTGGTGCAAGTACTCCTGGTGGGACTAAGAATCGATTCCGAAATTTAATACAAAATTGGTGCACCTTTTTCCGACTGATATGTGCCACCATAGTGGAGCTCAATTTAGTACAATGAAAGTTACCCACCTTCATAAACTCTGCCTCCTGTTTATTGAGATATTTCAAAAAAGGGAAATGTTACTTGCAGTCACAACCAAATTGGAATTGTAAGGATTGAAAATAAATAAGAGTGTAGTCTAAGAGTATGAAAGATTGCCCATAATTGCTACTTCGTTATTGACCAGAACCAATTGAGATTACAAAATGTTCATTGGAACAACATACTTGGAACTGACGATGAGCCACATTGTACAATCAGTATTGATTCCTGCATGCTGATTAATATCAACGCCGGCCAGGTCCGAATGCAGATCTGGGAAAGGAAGGAATGTTAGTCCGATACATGTCTCTGCTAGAGACTGAGGAATCCTCTGCATATTCACATGTATCACAGAAAGGGTTAGTTGTTAAGGAAGAGCATGCTGTTAGTAAGTGTGCCAATAGCGTTATCATGCAATAATTTCTCGGGGGTGCCGGCTGCCGACAATTAGGAAAATTTATCATTTGTTCTATTAATACGATTGGCCAAATAAGCAACTTGAACTACGGATAGTCGACTATGAGAAACATTGACTATATTTTAAGTTAATTTTTTTAACAAAATCGGTTACGTTTACTTTTCTATCACGTGAAGAATTTTTTGTAGTTTCTTTCGTGTCGGTGCTAATTTTTGAATAAAATGCAGAATCTTATACAATTGATATTTGTGCGTGTCTTAATTTTTCTTGTGTCAGCTACTATTCTTGTAGATATATGGAATTGCACATGTATAATGGTTTCGTAGTAAGAGGGGCTTTTGTCAACCTTCCGGCCGTCGCGCTTGTGCACTGAGTGCACGCTGCTCTGATATGACTGAGAGAAATCGATAACAGGCATTCAATCCCTCTTGAGAATGGTTAATTCTTAACCACCATTCATGAATAAAGTCATCACTCTAGTTAGCCAAGACCATGCGTCGTCCCGCACACCGCATGTCCCGTGGATTGATTCCCTAGTTGGTGAAACAAGCACCAAATTGGCATCACCCGGCGGATTCGTTCTCCCTTACAATGCCATCAAATCAACAAAAATTCAAAATTGCATGCGACAAAATATGTGCCACTTTGATGATAAAATAATGAAATGAGTACTACTACTTATTTGCAACAAAATAAAAACGGAATAAATAGTTGCACAGCCAAAGCTCACTCAAAAAAAGGTGACAAAAGACACGGGCGAGAAAATCTGTTTTAGTGTTTTGGACTCTTTTCGTCAGTAACTAACACCCACTTAATGCTAGTTATACACAAAAATGCTTAAAGTCACACGTCTTGTGTGCACGCTTAAACAACTGGCTGGTACCGAGTGATATCTTGGTAGTAAGTGCAGAAGTTCATGTTTGCTGATGAGGAATATTAAAGCAAAACCGTCTTTTGTGATGACAGCCAAACGCCTGGTACTATGCAAAAAATTGCGCTCGTTTGCTTCCGAGAAGAACGAGCCAGGATGGACCTGCTATTTAAGCAACGATCCGTTATTAATCAACAAGTGGACTGATCATGTACATGTGTATTCCAACAACGCGTGCGATTCCGTGAAACAAAAATCTATATAGATTGTAGTTGTTGTGTATTTCCACAACCCAACTGCGATGGTGTGCTGTACATTCATACTGGAAATTAATTTATAGTTCAGAAAACTGAAAAGTTGTCTTTTGACAGTTTTGTACAACATCCGGAAGAGTCCAAACACGTTATATTATAAACACCATCATCGGATCAGAGAAGCTGAACTTGGGACATGCCCATAACTGCAATCCCACGGTCTGCGAATAAATAAATACCCATTTCCATAGAGATGCACTATCCAGAGAAAGGGTACAGTTCAAATTTTTAACCTCGGCCTCCGGCACGAAGAGATATATCAACTCCGGGACACCTGCTGTTGTTAGTCGTCTCTTACGACAGGTACCCAGCAGGTCTATTCTTTGCTCAAATTCTTCGAGAGATTCCAGCTCTCCGGAAACGGCTATGTAAGGATTGAAAATAAATAAACGAAAAAGTATATATTAAATCATCCCAAGTTATCTGTTTTCGCTGTATGCTCCAGTCATAGAAGATTAATATTACAAAGACTTGATTTCGTATACTCATTTAAAAAGACATACAAATAAAACTTTTGTTGCATGATTTTGCCCCATCCGGCATGTTTGAACAGTAACAACATACATTGGTGGCTTTCTACAGACGTTAGCCGACTACGCAAATCATAGGAAGTCCTATTCGCAGCCGTAACACAGTATTTTACCATGCAGCTAATATCGTTATCACATGCCATTAGTATTCCCAGATATATCAATTCATCGACGAAGCATGTACTTTGTCTTGTCAGTTTATTGTCAGTCCGATTTTCGCAGCCTTCGTTTTAAAAGGCATAAATGCCTCTTTCACTGCTTTGTGATCAACGCCAATCATGTCAGTGTTGTCCACGAAACCAAGAAGCATGTGCGATCTCGTGATGATGGTTTCGTTTCCTCGTACATCAGATTTTTATGTCAATAGATTAGAGAGTGCATCACCCTGCGTCAATCCATCTAATATCGCAAACGAATTGGACGACTTTTCGACTATTTTGACGCTTGATTTAGATCCTTAAAATACCAATCAAAAATATCGAAAAATCTGAATAAGATATTCCGTTTTCAATTATTTCATAATTTCTTACGTATGGCAGTTATTCTTTCATTACATTTTGTGAAACCAAATAGCATAGAGCATAGGACTGTTTTTTTCTGACATTTGTTTTTATGACTCCATATTCAAGCGACCACCATCACCGACACCATAGAGTAGGAACGTCTCTGTCGAGTGTCTCGGTCATAGACGAGTTAAAAATTAAATCTGCTTAAATAATGGAATCTGATCATTTTATTCTACGTTTTTTGTCGCTTTAGAACTAGGGTGCTGAGCCCATTTTTGTCCTATTCCTGGTGCTACCTAACTCTTTTGAGGTTAGTTGTTAGAGTAGTCTCTGCTATCTTTGCTCAACGGCACTGTTTCAATGAAAGAGTGAAAACTGGTTCTCTCAATTCGTTTTTTTCATTTCGTTTATATCCAATATGCACACTACTGTTGTTTTTATACGGATTCATGGGACCGAAATAAAAATATTGATTCCAGTTTAAACGTATTTTAACGATAGTAGGTCGCGCAATCAACACAATAAAGCGACATTGTTGCTATTGGTGTTAAAATAGGCACCTCACCCTATTTCGTCTGGATTATCTAAACGTCAGAGACATTTCGAGTTTTCCTCGCAAGTATCTGTGCCCGAGCAGAAGAAAATAACTGCGGAATACTAAATTTAGGTATCAATACCAACGACTGTTTACCACAATATGGTATTAATGAGCTCTACATAAGAGGTAAAATACCAAAACAAATAACACAGATATGTTCTACAAATAACTATTTGATAATAAAACGAGTTATTATAATACCTGAATAATAATAAAACATCTTTCAACCTTCCAGTAACAAAATTCACTCTATGGAGGTATTCAATAAGGTATTGATTTGGTATTTGAAAAAATCACTGGGATACATAAATAATACTAAAATAAAGTATTATACCTCATTGAGGTATTAAGCTGGTATTGAAAAATGTTTCTCCAATAACTGCTTAATACCTCAATGAGGTATAATAATCAATCAATACCAAGTTTTGGTATGAATACCAAAAAATAGTATGCTCGGGTTATTGCCCAGTTATTTTCTCCTGGTCGGGTGTAGACATGATTTTTTAACGCATTCCAAGCATCGGCAGGGCCGACAGTTAGATCTATAAGGAATGTACTGTTTAGCTGTCATCACAAATCACTGAAGTAGAGATCACTGTAATTAATTACAACCATTTATTGGTCATCTTGCTGTCTACGGCAGTCGGTGGTGGTGCACGGAATGGCCATAAATGGCATTCTGCGCAGGTGAATTGCAGTCTACAGTGCATATCGCAACATACGCCAATCAAAATGAGCCTTCGCGCAGCGGTGTTTTTACCGTGTGTTTCAATGTTGAGTGGATCAAAGAAGGCTCTCGCGGTAACCTCTGGTTTTTGTGCGTTTCACCTATAATACAGAATTGAGGAATTCGTTTTTAAAGTTTTCGGACCGACCATAGATCTGTAAGTCAACACAAGCACTTTAAGTGCATAACCGAAAGTAGTGGAGGATAGATATGTAAGCTTCAGAGATCAATTGCACCGTTCTTAGGTTTTATATTACTATTGAAAGTAAACAAAATAAAACCAACTTTAGAAGATTGAAATTCAGATCAAATTCCAAAAATGTGAGGAATATACTTTTCTGGATCAAGGTCGAACCCGAAATTATCGAAACACAGTGAATGTAGTACCAAATCTCTTATGTTATTCAAAGGCTCATTGTAGAGCGTCCTGGTTCAGGTCTCGGCAACGGTGTGTAGACCTGCATCGCGCTTTGGGAAGTTTTGAAGCTTGTATGTATGCAAATCTGCTTTTACCTTTAGCTTGTGGACGTAATATTGCATTACATTGACATTTTTAGCAGTGCCACGTGTTGAGATATTGGCTGAAATTACTTATAAATTTTGACTTGAAAAGATAACAGGATGAATTACTAAAATTTCGGCTTTTGCGTTCTGTTGGATTAGAACGGCCGAATTAAAAAGTCGACGATCGGCGGCTTTTTCTTAAATTTGCTTCACATATTGCGTTGTGGTGTGCTAAATATTTTAGTTGTCTTGTCAACCTTTTTAACCATTGTCTGGTAGTATAAATCAGCCATCCTAATTCAACAGACCGCAAAAGCCGCAACTCCAGTAAATTACATTTGAATTGTTCTTCAATCTTGCACGTTGCTTCCATATTTGCCACATCATAACAAGCAACGAAATATGCTAGATGTAAACAATTAACTTCAAACTATGCAGAATTTGGTAAATTTCTGTCCAATCGGAAAAATTACACCCAATTGTAAGTGAAATTAAGTTCAATTTTTGTCTTTCGAATTCATCTCGTCAGTAACTGGCACCAACTTGGGGCCAAGTTAGATGATGTATCAAAACTAGTACTCAAATAAGCATTAGCTAGACATAATAATCCAAACAGTGACACGACACATGTGAACGCCTAAAGTAACTGACTAGTCCTGAGTGATGTCCCGCAAAGGAAAGACAAATACTGTGGCTAGCCGACGAGAAAGCGAAATCGAATGAGAGCCTTTTGGCTAGACAACAATACGCCTGACACCCCAAAAATGGAAAAATTGGAGTAAACCAATTTGTGAGTAAAGCACAAGATCTAACTTTAATTAAGTTTGATTTTTGTGGTTCGTCTCGTCGGTAACTAGTTCCAACTTAGGGTCAAGTTAGACGATGTATCTATACTAACACAAATTTAATGTGAAATGGAGGAATTTTGAAATCAATATTTTTATGATTTGAAGACATTTAATTAGCAAGGGAATGGAGGATGTGAAATATTTTCCATTATTAAAAGTCAAAGTACTCAAGGGAGAGCAAGGAGTTGTAGGAAGAAAGTTTATAAAAGCGTGGAGTAGGGTCATATGAGCAAGCTTAGAGCTTCCCGGCGACTTAATCTTTTGTCTGCTACGCAGGAGTCAGGATATTTTGGCATTGGAAATTTGCTTTCTATGGCTCCTTATATTGAAAATTATTTCATATCTTCCAGTCCCTTCCTCATTAAATGTCGTTGAAACACTAAAAAAGGAGAATTGACACACTCTTAGTCATTAATAAAAAGGTTTCAAATTGATTTATTCTATTTATTATTTTTATTAAATACTGAACCTTATTTTCACTCTTAATTCGCTCATGCACGGTTCGATAATATCTAATGCTGAAAAGTATTTAGAATATAGCCGATTGAGATTTTTTCAATTACTTGAAAAGTACTTGTGATTATTTCACATTTTACTGTAGATATCCAGATTTCCAGCCGCTTTCAACGGACTTAATTATCGCATCAAAAGGTGCCATCCCATCCAGCGACACAGCAATCAACCATTTCGGCTCCACTGACACAAATAGCACCTCATAAACCATCGGATAGTCCATTCCACCGCAGTGGCACACGGCGGTTGTATTGTGGCTTGTTTTATTTTTTTGGAAAGCGATTTAACATACACCAATCGAGAGAAACTATTCAACTAGCGACCGGCACAGGGCCTATCGCGGGTAGGACAACAACGGAGCGCGACACCGAAACGAACCAGTATATTCAAGGTTGCTTACCTTGAACTGACATATGGAACTCTTGGACCTGCAGCTGTAGTGCTATAAGAGTCGAGTGCCTGCCTATATACACAAACTCCTCGGGCATGTTGATTTTAGTTTCTTCGTGACTATTTAGTTGGGACTTTTGTTGATGTTGTAGTTGGCTTCATGTTCATTATTGGATTTTTTTTTCCTATTTACCCAATCCGAATCGAACTGCTTAGCGCGTGTTCCATGCAGAGTGCTTGCATGCTACGTAAACGTTTGGCAATGACAGAAAGCATGTGGGGGGAGGGGGATTATCGATTGCACCGATGCAACCTATTCGTGCATCGAATATCGCTCGTGTTCTTGCATATACCAAACCAACGTCAGTTGGTTGCATAATTTTGCCCAAACTAGCTTTAACCTGGGCCGAAGATAACGAAAGCAGCACGTGTTTTACAATAAATGATTGGAGAGATGGTAAACAGATGTACTTAAAACTCTCAGTAGCGGTAACAAGTGCCTCATCCATTATGGTAATGACTGCCCAGCTGAACCTGGTCCTTGAGCTTGTGTGCGCTGCGGAGAAATGAGCAATGGTTGGGACTTTCCGGTCAGAAAGTAGGATTAGTAGGAAGTAAATGGTTGCTATAATTATCACCCGTCATTTGCGTGCACCCATCCTTTGACTCGGTCCGATTCGCACATTACAGGCCACCCATTCGCCGGAGTTTGGTTACGCCAGATGCATTCTGTTGCGAAGCGTTAATTGACCATTGGTAGCGCCAGCAAATCATCCTTGAAGTTCTATTGGTAAGCAACGCAGCGTGGAACCTTGCGTGGATACAACCACAGAAGGTCTTTGGCAAACTATCGTTTCTGGCGTAACGAAACTGAATTTCGATTTGAGTAGGCCGAATGGTTTTGTATTTCGACAACTGAAATGTGCAAATTCATCTGTATACCGCATACGCTGCAGATGTCAAGATTAATTGTAGGAAACATTGATATATTAATTAACAATCTTTTAAGTTATACAATAAGCTTTGGAGATAAAATGTACAGTGCTCTTGCGGACAATGGTTAGAGTAGCACTAATTGGTCCCCAGGATAAGCGCACAAGAATCATGCAGGAAAGAAAAGTTATCACGTGATTACTCCCGGTAAACTCACTCATATGTCTGATCTGTTTTCCGTTTGAAATCTTATCAAAGAAATTATTCCAATTGATTCCTCAAGTGACTCGTGAATACGATAAGCTTCATGGTTAAAATAATGTACCCATTTAAGAGTATTAGAATTATACAATTATCGGTTCATCAGCTGTCACAAAGTGGACAGTTTTTCAAATAAGAAACTGGGTAAAATTTTGCCTATCAAGAACCTACTATTCCACAAGAAAAGCGGGTAAAAATCTACGAAAATTTTGACATATACAGCTGCTACAAATTTTTGGATAGGTTGTATTTACTACTCAATAATGGTTACTTTATTTTAACAGTGTTACTCATGGTAGTGACATAAAAATGCCCTTGCTTCGGGTTGTGCATACCATCCCTTTGCGGAGTGCGGAACAATAACAGATAATTACCATAAGTTTTCATGTGTGGCCATTAGCTCGTAGAATGACGACGACTGATTTGATCGATAAGTTGTTTGAAAACTCGGTTCCGTTTTAATTGGAAAAGCATGGATTTATTCTATTTTTTCGCTCCAAAGAGATTTTGAACACCTTGGACGTAGGTTGTGAAACTTGCGCATTTGTGATCGTGCAACAAATTACATACGACGATCACAGAAAAATCTTTCTTCGCTGTGCAACGCTTATTTTTAATGAATTATTGCTAAAAAATCGAAATTTTTGGTTCGACAATTTGCCAATGGACATCAATGGGGCATGTTACCCTAAGCAGGTCACACGACTTGAAAGGCGGCCTTGACACCTCAGTTACCAAGGACGAGTCACTCTTATTTCCCAACTACACTTCCCGTACAAAAACTACCAATTAATGGTTACTGCGATTCATCCGTTCATCCGGATTTTTGACTGATACTATTTTATAGGAAATTCCCTCAGCTTTTCAATAGAAACAAAAAGCTGATAGGCGACTCATTTTTTGAATTAGAGATAGTACGAATATAAAACATAAAAACAGTGGGTTGCTTTACTTTTGAAAGGTTACTTTGATCCATTAACTGAAAGATATGGTGACATTAGGGAAAGTTACAGTTAAAGATTATCTTTACTAGCTTACTTTATGTGTTATTTCAGAACAAACAAGTCATCTACAGCGAAAGTTTTATACTCTGAAGCAGTTTTTTCCCGTACAGTCTTTCAATGTGATTTTTCTCATAAAAGTGGTGTTCTGAGATGATCGAAAGCATAATTAGGGGGAAAAATGTTAAATGTCGATTCTGTGAAGTCTTCTAAAGACTTTGCAAGGTTCGCATACATTTACATACTTTTTACATTGCAGATAGTGTAATGACCCCATTTTGGGCCTATTCTTAAGGGTATCATTAATTACTTGACCTACCATTGTTGGAATGCATATAAATTAGGATCAATATCCTTGCTTTTATCCTGATAACGCAATAGAAATTAGTCGAAACACAAATTCCATAACTAATTTATTTATTTTTTATTTCGAATAATATATAGGAACATTTCATTTTTTACTTCTTAACGACATTCAATTAGCTAGAGATTGCTAAGTAGGGAATGTTATGAACATTTCAGAGTCATAGTACTCGTGTGAGAGCAATGATGTGAAATATACAGATCTGTGGCTAGATGTGGTAGGTCATTAGAAACAGGAGTAAAATCTTACAAGCTAATCATTTGCCTTCTGCTGGCAGGAGTCGAGCTTATGCAGAGTTACTACGCATCGCTCAAGTCTACCAGCACGGCTCACGCAAATACTGACTAGTCCCTCTTTACTTTGTCGGTTTTCACGATAAAGATCAGAGCCGGCAGAAGACAAAAGATTAGTCCGTAAGGTTTTAAGTCTGTTTCTAATGACCCAGCCACTTCTAGTTTTCCGATATGTATATTTCACATACTTGCTCCTAAGTGCGATGGGTAAAGAGCTAAAATTAGACATCAGACGATGATAAAAACTCGGGCCCTTATATCTATCGGGGAAATTAAATAGATCAAATGTGTTGGGTGGTAGCAGCGGTCGTGTGTGATCTCACATTAAAGGCAGGGTACTGTCGGCAATGCGATAATCATGTGTTCTCTCTTGGACTTCATTATAGCACAGGGATAGCATAAGGGTTTGTGCATTGGGCCGGAGTCCCAAGGATTGCAGCTTCGAATCCTGCCTCTGGGAGATTTGTTCCATATAATTGCTTTCGGTTATTTTACCATTTCACTCTGTTTTCCCCGTTGGATACCACCAAAAAGTCTTAAATAAAGGTATTGGCACATACGTCAAAAACCAAGAAAAATGAATTATTTGATTAATCAAATGATGTTTCAAGGCAACCAGTGTTTTTTTCTGGTCTTAAAATTAAAATTTAAAAGTCAAAACATGTAGCTCGAAATGAAAATTATATTTCAATTTTTTTTTTCAGTAGATACTTTGCAATTTTTTCTCCAAAAAACAGTTAATTTATGGCCTCGACAGTGGAGGACGTTAATACAAATCTGTGTATTCTCAAATTATGGATTGTAATCACAAAAAGAACTGAGCATATCCAAGATCTGTATATTTCACAGAAACAACCAAACATTAGAGTGTATTTTTTAAAGCGAATTATTTTCGTATATTGTTTTAAAAATACGTAGTTTATTATTCATGATTTTGGGATTCTTGTCATGATTTTCGAAAACGGCTGAAATCTTGATTTTCTTTTTATGAATTTATGACTACATTTTTTCTATGTTCACCAAAACTACACTACTCAGTATTCAACATCTTTAGTCAAACCACATACCTTTATCCTACCAGACATAATTACTCAATATGCAATGACTGAACTGTGAAACGATTTACACAAAAACCACGAGCAGTGATTTAGCCTCTGAACCGCCCAATCAGGTAACATAGTAAACGATTGTCAACGACTTCTAACGTTTCAATACTGGAGTCCCGTTTCAAAAATTTATTCTGAGAAATTTTCCCAGTCTTTAAATGCAAATAACTTTCGTTGTATTGAACGAAATCGTAATATTATTGCACTATCTGATTGGAAATATGCGCACCTGGGTTTTACGACTACTATAAATGAACAAAAGATTTTTAGAAAATACTTCGAAAACGACGGAAAAAATGTGAAATTTGCAAGCCTATTTCAGGCAGAGCCATCAAAAAAGCGTCTAAGCGTTTCATCACATGCTCAGTTGCCAAACGAGCTACATGTTGTCTGTATTGTCCAGGCGGTTCAATAAGTCGCAGACGCCATGGATTTTTGGCAACGTTGGAATCACACCTAAGTGACTCAATCATATACGGGTAGTTCACAAATAGAGATGCCGCGTGTTCGTTTTAATCATTCGTTTCGTCGTTCAAAAATTAAACGAACAACATCATGACGATATCATCCGGACGGTACAATCGTTCGTGTACTTGCAGGGTTTCGGCACGATAGACTGCATACAGCAGGGAAACGGGTTCAAGTTTTACACGGTTTAACTGTGTGCGAGGTGATGCCGCCGAAAATACATAGCGTCTATCTCTAACTATGGGGTTTCATCAGCAGGGATGCCACATCTGTGATAACTAAAAAAGGAAAAAAAATCTGTGGAAATCTGTGATAAATTTCCAAAAAAAAACTGTGAAAAATCACAATATTTCCAAAAATCTGTGAAAAATCACAATATTTTCAAAAATCTGTGAAAATCTGTGAATTTTTTTCATCAAAATGCCAAAAATATGTCATCTGTGATCAAAAATTCTGAAAAAAATCTGTAACATTACAAAAAAACTTTTGAATATGGTAACCCTGTTCGTCAGTGGTATTGACTCGTACACAGTTTTTAATATTGGATTTTGCATGTGGAATAGGAATGGAAACAATCACATCACTGCTATACGCTGCCGTTCTCTGTGTTGTTTCATTCAAAACACGTTTAGAACAGTGTTTTGAATACATAAATAATATTCAGTACATACTCGATTGATTTGGAAAGACACGACCTAAAGACACGTTTTGGTGTGGTATAGTTTTAGATTCATAATTTTGATTGTTCTATAACATAAAACTGAAAATTTTAAAACTAGATGTTACTCTTCCCAGATTGAGCAGGTGTTCTTTTTAGTTTAAAATGCATGTATCTGTGGTTATAGATTATTTTTCACAAAGTTGCTGATTGTAATCGATCAATTCCAAAATATGGTTGATTAATTGAAATACTTGGTGGCACAGTCTCCAGTTAATTGTTTTGACAGATTGAGATTCATTCGCGAATTGTGTTGCACGCTCTTGAAAGGGGTTATATTTTTGATATCGTCGTGGTCATGTCATGTACACAACTGTTTAATTTTTTTACTAATTGCTAATCCAAAATGTCTATGATTTCGCAACGAGATTGTGATTTGACAATCTTTAATATCGTAGAAATTGAAAAGAGTCAAGAAAGTGTGCATGAACCTTGCAGAGATAGTTGTCTTTTATTCGAGAGAAATAAGGGGCCATACACTAATTACGTAAGGTTTTTAAGAACTTTTTAACCTCCTCCTCCCCCCAGATAAGAGTTCGTAAGACTTTGGTGAACATCCCCTCCCCCATGTAAGATCTTATCATGATTTTCGTAATTAAGAAAATCATACTGTTAGTTAATTGTATAGTAAGATTGCGAAAACGATATTTATAGAATAATTAATCATTATTACAGGAAAATTAATGACAAAATTTAACTGTAATCATTTTATTTGCATCTTAATTTTATTTGCATCTTAATTTGGTCCAGTAGAAATTTCGGAATAACTGTTGGGAGATATTCAAAAACTCCAATTTAGTAGGCATAGTCTGCTTCGCTATATTTCACTTCATTTGAATCTATTTCCTTGTGATGTAAAACCTCTTCTGGGGTGAATTTATTCTGAGTTCCAACTGCGACGTTTATCGTACGCGTAGCTCCGACATGGCCATCTTTAAATTTTCTTGAAGTTAACTACAGCTTCTTCCATTCGGTCTACAAGATCTTTAACAATTGCATGACAGAACATTTTCTGGATACCTTACGGAAGCGATAATTTGGGAAAAGGATGTTGGCCTAAAAACACGGTATCAACACTTCCCAACTTGTAAGGAAAATTGTGACCCAGTCACATTTTATTTTTTACATTTTAACGACTTTCAATTAGCTAGAGATTACTGGGTAGGGTAAGTTATGAATACTTATGATGTAAAGATGTGAAGTATACAGATCGGAAAACTAGAAGTGGCAGGGTCATTAGAACAGGCCTAATATCCTACAGGCTTAACTTTTATCTTCTGTTGATGGGGGTCGAGCTTAGGCAGCATAACTACGAATCACTCAAGTCCACCAACATGCCTCCTGGTAAAGACAGACTTGTCGGTTCTCACGGTAACGAGGGACAAGTATGTCTTTACCAGGAGGCATGTTGGTGGAGTCGAGTGATTCGTAGTTATGCTGCCTAAGCTCGACCCCCATCAACAGAAGAGAAAAGTTTGTACCACCAAACCACCGAACGTTTGATATTTGCGAACAAATTAGAAACAACAATTTAGGATGCAATTTTTCATGTTTTTTTGTAAATAATAGTATTATTAAATTAGGAACATTACAAGCAAATATCGTCCTGGTGAAAATGTTCACAGTTTAAAAGTGCTTGCATATTCCAGAACATTAAACACAATGACATGTTTTTCAAATTTGGAAAGGAATCATCCAAAACGCATCACTCGGAGATTCCGATGACAGTTTACGGCACAAGCTAGAAGGGAAAAACTAAATTGTATTCTACTTCATGGCGGCTATGTCTCTGATATTACCCACCCTTCTTTTGTTCAGTTTTTCAATGCTTAGTCCTAACTATTTTGAATATGAGATCGACATCATGGACATAGTGCAATCATTAGTTTAATGTATAGAAAAAGAAAGTTTTAGAAACAAAGAATCAGTCAATAGGTTTATAATAGCTGATACTCTACTTTTACAATCGAATTATCTATTGGTGTAGTATGTAAATTACCTTTTTGTTTATTTTAAATCGTCCTGCAAAATATTATTCTTCAATTATTGACATAAACATATCGATCAAATCAATTCGTTTCATTACAAAGCTGCGATTATCGAACCGAATCGAATTTGATTAGTTGTTCAACCGCTAAAAGACTTACTGACCTTGAATCGTCCGTTCTGCATTGTTAGTTAAATAGTTAGTTAGTTAAAATGGTTTCTTATAACAAGCGTAACAGCAAACGATTACATTCTACCCGAAAGGCGGAAGACGTTGTTCGTTAAATGGCGCAGTTAATCAGATAAAGCTACATAGGCCCCACCACTAGGAGTGGCCAGTTATGTGCTATCTTTACAAGTCTAATTAACTCCACTGTACGACAACGGACCGGCAATAATCGAGCCAGCATTATTGTGGCAAGCAATTCTCAGCATATGTGTGATATTGGGGCAAATTGAGGCGAGTAGAAATTCCACCTGTTCTGCGTTTTACATTTTTCTGTTATTGTCATTTTTCTTCCATTAGTGTGTGCCACAAGTGTGATGCGATGCGTGAAATTTAGGTATTTTTTCAACCATCCAACCGACCGAATAAGCCAGGCAGTCAACTAGCAGCAGTAGTAGCGAATTTTCCAGCGGAATCGGTAGCATCAAAACTGTTCGCTGTATCGAAGTGCTTCAATTGCCAGCGCGTTTGATGTGTGTCTTGAAGTGAATGAAAAATATCTTGTTTCAGCGATCAAAGTGCCATTTTGTGTTTACTATCCGAAGTCATACCGTGAAAATAACAACACAAATATCCGAAGATCATACCCAGTGAAGTGATGTGAGCAGTGAGCGAATTTTCATTAGTTTCTCCTCGGCGACATTAGCCGGCAGTGGAAAGTGAACCCAGCCCTACGTAGCAAATTGCATGAAGCGAGACGAGGAACGTGCTCGTAAGATGTGGAGAGATATCGGCGTGGCTGCAATGCAGCAGCACGGCCCAAACTCTCTGCACCACCACCATCCGCATTACAACGGCAACGGTCCTGGTCCGGGTGCTGCCAACAATTCACACTGGAATCAGCCGGGCTATAGGAACTCATACAGCTTACCGCACACAAGCCAAAGTCCGGTCCAGAATGGCCGCTACCAACCACACTACGAGATCAAACCACTGTCCCAGTCTCCATCCTTTCAAGAGATTTCAAATGGTAACTACAATGGTAGTTCCCCGTACCCCGTTAAGCCACGGCCTATATCGATGTACGAAATCGGAAATGGATCACCTGGTCAGCAGTTGCACTCGCTGCCTCCAAACTTTGTGCCACATCAGAACCGATCAAATGGTCGATTATCGACGGCGGTACCACCACACCTTACCAGACAGCAGCAACAACAACAACAGCAGCAGCAACAACAGCAGCAACAACAACAGTCACAGCAACAGACAAACGGTCTACGACAACAACCAGAAGAGTTGGTAAGTGCGTTCTAAATGGCATCACTCATTGATTGATCGGAGCGTGGTTGATGTATGTACGTACAGGATAAGGACCAACCCAACTGCTTCAGCAACGATTGATTGATGTTGAATCAATCCATAATGTGGCTGGAAACTTCCAGCCACATTATGGATTGATATCATTTTTCATAATTATTGACAGTCACTAAAAAGTGGGAGTACCAGCTTGAGTTAATGACTTCTTTATTCAAACTTTTCAACTAATGAATGAATAATACTGAAACTGATTGCGTGCAAAATTTGACTGATTGATTATCAAACATTTAAAAGAATTGTAGAGATTTCCGTTTTCGTTACAATTAGAACATTACTTCTATTTCATCGTTGAGCAATCGAACCAATTTTAAAAGAGAATTTGAATTCCCTATGATAAAAATTAACGCATGCTCACACGAGACACCTATTTGACCTCTTTACGAACTACGACCCAAAGAAATGTCCCTGCTTTGGGCTAATAATGAAACTCGCCCGCGGAAATTTAACACGGAAAGCATGCAACAGCTGATTGCTTATAGTGGGTATAATTACACAACACTCCTCCTACTTCTTCGTTTTCATGCATACTAGCTTAGTCATTGCATTTCAACCGTTAAAATGGCTCTCGAATCCAGCCCAACCCTGTAACTAGCCCCCCTCTGACAGCCAACCGCTATTACTGCCAACTTGAGTCGTGATTTATGAAATACCGGCTTCGGCGACTGTCTCAATCGGATCTTATTTTGACGTAATGATGAAACGTTTCATTTGTCGCCGAGATGTGTGTTTCGTACTCCCTGGGTAGACACGGGGAATACGTAGATACATTTTGTATTCTAACGTTCGAACTTAATTCAATGTTCTTTTTCCTATTTATGTTTTCGTGCCAAATATTGCTACATGAAAACAAAAGTTAATTTATTTTGTTTGAAATTCAGAGCAAATTTATAGGAGAACAATAGCGCACCGATCTCCTTTATTTGATTGTTCACTTTCACTGGAACGAACACACACGTCAGATCAACAGTAAGCGCGCAGTTTCGGAGACCTTGATGTATAATCGCAATGCTACACTGGACCACAGTAGCCTGCTTGCGGATCAAAATAAAAGCATATGTCTTATTGTTTTGAAGTTCGTGGTGATCAACAATTTCGTCAAAGGCACACACTGTCTAGAATTCATCATCTAAAATTTGGATTCAAGCATCATGTGTGTGAGAAAGTTAAAAACTACTAATTGCTATCAAATGAAGGTTTATGTATTTCTGCAACAGTTCACCAAAAACACAGAAAATTATTAATTTTGTTCCGCTAGCTTGTATCCGAGGACCAGTGTGCAACTGATTTCCGACGAATAAATAAAAAACGACTCACAAACCGAATCCATGCAATAGGTAAAATTAGTTCACTAGAAAATAATAACAATGACAAGGCAATTTTCGTTGAACCGGCATCCAGCGATCAGTGGGAATTAAACTGTGTAAATTGCTTCAAAGTTCAGCATATCCATGATCTACCGATCCACAACATGGAGGAACGAAACGAGACGTGCTCTCGGATTCAAATCGAGCCGTTATTTATTTTTTTATTTTTGCTGTGTCTGGATATGTGTGTACGTGCTGGAAGGAATAGTTAATCAGAGAAGCATTTTCAGTAGATAAGGTTTTGTTTTGGTTTGTCACGATTTTTATCGGAATCCTCTCGAAGCAGGATTTAAACCTTTCGGATATTACGCCAAATGAATGCCTAAACGAGCAACTCTAGAGAAAATTTTCAATAGGACGTAAGTAACAATGAGAGATTCTCTTTGGGGTCTTTCTCTTCTGTTCATTATTCGGCCATTTCAACATTTACTACTCTACTCTTTGCATAATATTCTAGTAAAAACCGTCGGCTTTGGATATGTACTGGAAAATTAGTGCAAAGTGTTGTAATGACGTCGTAATAAACGAAAGAGAAAGTAAACAAAGAGAGGCTCTCAATGTTACTTACGTCCTATTGAAAATTTTCTCTAGAACTGCCTAGTGCTTAAAGACGACTTGTTTTTTTATGAATTTAATTTAATTTTATGTTCTTTTTAATTTAACATTTCTAAATCAATATGAGTATTTCTAAATCAATATGAGTATTTAGCCAAACATGGTGACTTTCGATCGCTATAGTTTACATGTGGAAGATTTCATTGTTCATGGAGTCCTTTGGATGGGACAAACTAGTTTTGTTATGTTGTGTGAAATTTTCCATAAAATGGAGTTAATTTGTAATTTTAAAGTGATCAAGAACATCCACCGGAGAACTCGTTTTTGACAGAAATGCATATGGGACTGCTCTGATTTAATGGTTATCATTATCCGCGATAATTTTCAATGTGTCTGCGTTTATAAATCTACGCCACTTATTTGAACTACACCAGGAAGAACTTTTCAGGATTATTTTCAAAATGCTACTCTGAATTCTTTTAGGTTATAGAAACTTTGGTTGAGCGTGTATAAGAATAGTATACGTAGGAAGAAATGTGTTCAGCTTTGCCACCAGTTTATCCACACAAAACCATTATTAAAATCTAGATGAAGTATAAATTTCAAAAGGCCTTCCTACCTATTCGACTTTTACGAAGGAGTACAGAATATATGTACCAGCTAACTGGGATGAAGTGGACAGAGTCGTTATCGACTCGGCGTTTGAATTTCGCTGTTCTATTGACACACAGGGTTGGCTGTTTTAAAGATCTCATGCTTCAGCCAGTAAAGTCTCAGCCGACGTGAAGAAAACATGTGTCAACTCAGATTCTTATCGGGTGACCATCGCCGGCTCTTCCTACCTACCTTCTCTTTGACAAGGTTCGTCAACCTGTTCGCCTTTTTGTTCCGCGGGTCATAAATTGTACTAGTTGCAAAGGAATGGGGCACATAACTCATTGGAGCATTAAGGTTCGTTGTGGGAAATGCGGTGGGAACCATGTAGATGATTCCTGTGGAAGGGATGTCGAAAAGTGTCTCTACTGTGGGGCAATCCACATGATCTACCGACGTGCCCGCGTACAAACAGTGCGATGAGATACTGAAGCGTTCTCGTCAGGGACGCTGTAAGCGATGTTTCGAAGTAAGCTTAGCTTAGCTTAGTTGACCGCCCGTGAGTATCCCGTGATTGATCAAAGCCTGTTGAAATTGCATTTTGAACCAATTGTATGATACTTGGGGGTAGTACATCATATTCAATGTGCAACCTAAAGAGACTAAGATTATAGTATGATCAATAACGTAGATGGCCACGCCTGTCAGGTCAATTTTGGGATGGGAAGGAATGTTAGTTCAACACTTGTGACTATTATGACCGAGGGACTCTCTGAATAATCCACAAGTGTCGCAGGACAGGATTGGTGTTAGTAGGTAGGGAAATGAATCAGGCTATATCTTGGTGGATATTGTGATTTGGATAAGTACTCACGCGCTTTGTCTTTTCATTTAAGATCAAAGTTTTCAAGAGTGCAACCTGCAGTAGAAGTATGAATGTCATTCGAATAGGCATTTTAATAATTATTCAGCGGGGTGTTACATAAAGGGATAAAGCCGTGTGGAATATAATAGAGGTATCTAGTCATCTATAAACAATATGATCTTAGCAATTTGTACGAATCAGGAATCAGAAATTTGTACGAAAGTCGTTCACAATCAATTTTCAATAATTAGAAACGAGCAATTTGAACTCCAAACAGTCGGTCATCGGGAGTATTGCTTCTTACTAACACTTAAATGATCATTTCCAAAATTTGCAATACAAAGCCAGCGCACAAAAAGTATAAAAGATATCCCAAATGAATGTTAAGAAATTCACCGCGAAATGTTAATGACAAGTTGGCATTTCCACTCTCCCTATCAGACACGTTTCTACAATTGGGTTAAATGCCAAATTGCAAAACGACATGTTTATTATGCGTAATAAATATAATAAACACAATGACAAGGGCTTTTGATCCATCGGCGGCCAAGAAGAATAATGGATGGGAGAAGAGCAATACTGGCACAGACCGACTACCATATGAGCGGTTCAAACTTTGCCTCACAAAAAAATGTTGTGTAATTCGACGGCTTCATCTTAGGCCAATTCAAAAAATGTCCTACATGAAAGATTGCTTTTTGTGGAACCCCTCGCCGCACCGGTGCTAGTTTTATGGAATTGTAACTCCCACGTCAGTATTCAACGTTAGAAATGCGAATGGAGAGTTTAATGAAAGTCAAAATCCGTAGTTACTGGCGCTGGTTCGTTGACGGGCTAATGAGAGAAACATCGATGAATACTCTTTGGCTAACGGCCCATTGTATGCGAAATTGAAACAGTACTAAGGAGAGCGTGGAATATTCCACCCGTTGGATCTGCGGATACACCGCGTCGTGTTCCCTCAGCGAACGGAAGACGAGTTTCGAAGGGGGAGTTCTCACTTGCTCTCTTATCATGTAACAATAAAGCCCCAGTGCCAGACAGAATCAAATTTAACTTTTTGAACAATCTGCCAGACTCTGCCGAGAGACGCTTGTAGAATTTATTTATTGAGTTTCTTGAGGGTAAATTTAAACATTTTTTTCCTAAAATTATTGTCTGAAAAACAGGTGAATTTTTCGCATGGTGATTTATCGACATCACGAATTAGCTATGTGGGTCTTCCCCAGGGCGCATGTCTAAGCCCTGTAACTCTTACGCGAATGATATTGACGAATGTCTTGTCAGTTCCTGTACGCTAAGGCAGCTTGCAGATGTTGGTGGGGTTTCTATTACACAGCTTTGAGTCGATTTTACAAGGACCTTTGCAAGACACCTTGAATAGTTTGTCTGCTTGGTGCCTCTAGCTGGGCATCGGATTCTCCATGGAGTAAACTGAGATAATCGTATTTTCATGAAAGGGTGAATCAGCGCAACTTCAACTTCAATTGGGCATGAGCCAAGTTTAATGGGTCAAACTGTTGCTCAAGTATTTACTTTCAAATATCTCGGGGAATTATTCGACTCCGAAGGTGCCTGGGGATGTCGCATTAGGTATCTGTAACAGAAGTACCAACAAAGGGTCAACTAACTCTTTACAATAACCGGAACATGGTGGGGTGCCCACGCTGGAGATTTGATTAGGCTGTACCAAACAACGATATTGTCGGTGATGGAGTACGGATGTTTCTGTTACATTTCACCAAACTTGAATGAATCCAGTATTGTAGTTTGCTTATTTCTTTGGGTTGCATGCACTTGACCCATACGATGAGTGCTGACGGGCGTCCTTCCTCTATAAAATGGACTTTAGGAACTCTCATATCGATTGCTAATCCGGTGCGATATCTTGAAGTTGTTAGTATTTGCAGATTTAGAGAGGCTTGTCGAGCTCAATGCCCATACCTGATTCATGTCTTTGTACTTCGATTGCATGGCACGAAATAGCAATTCTTCTTCGTATTCTCCCAACCGTGTCAATCTCCCTCATGCTTCTGATTCAACTGTATTCTTCGACATATCTGTGAAAGATGAAATTCGTGGAATCCCGAATAACAAGTGATCCCAAACATCTTTCATAGCAAAGTTCGTGAAGTCGAAATTTACTATGAAGAAGATGTAAACCGACGGGTCAAGTTTCGACGGCTCCACTGGCTTCGGTATATTCAACCAAAACCTCACCGCTTCATTAGAACAATTCAATGATCCTGCTTCAGTTTAAGTCGCTGAACTTGCTGCTATCCAGTATACCCTTGGGATGATTCATACTTTGTGCATTGATCATTACTTTATTGTTTCGGATAGCCTCAGCTCAATAGAAGCTCTCCGTTCAGTGAAACGTAGAAAGCGCATTCCATATTTTCTTGCGAAACTGTGGGAGCTCCTGCGTGCTTTATCTGCAAGATTGTACAAGATTACCTTAGTTTGGGTTCCTTCGCATTGCTCCATCCTTAATCACGAAGAAGAGCTCTCTTGCTAAGGCAGGCGCAGTAGAAGGTAACATTTACGAAAGATACTTTAATGAGTTTTTCAATATCTCTCATTAGAGGATGCTTGAAACAATGGAGGAACAATGGAGTGTTAGTTGGTGTGCTTGTGGTGACGGTCATCACGATATCGAGCATCTTGTCTGAGCATGCGCCAAGTTTTGTTCTGCTAGATCTCAACTACTGGATTCCCTTCGGGCCCTCGAAAGATCACTCAATTTCCCGGTTCGGGATGTACTGACAAGCCGCGATCTCCCTTATAAACGTCTATACAACTTCTTCGAAACCATCAATATAAAGATACCCCTTTTCCTTTCTCTTGTCATTCTCAGAAGTGCCTCTTTCACTTGTACTGTAGACCATCGATTGTTCGATGTGACTTCAAAGTAAAACGAAACAGGTCCGTCGTATGAGTTAACAAACACGGGACCTACAACATAAACATCACACGCGTAAGTTGGTATAGCCGACCCATGTTAAAATACATAATCTCGTTTAGACATACCCAACTCAGTTGGGTCAACTGTACTACTACTCATAAACGTAGCTCTAATTACCCCCTAATCTTAATAAAATTCAAAAAAATTCAAAATACTTACTCCTAGTTTAAAGCTGGTTGTAAAATTGACCTAATTTTAATGGTTGTAAAAGATACCCATGTGAGCAATTGAAAAGTTTTATTCATTGCCAAAAATAAAAACAGTCCGTACTTGTCAACTAAGGGTGTTAAAAATAAATGCTTTTCCGTCCTAAAGGTACATGAACGGGTCCTAATTGAACACATTTTGTTCTCTGGTTCAGTCGGCAGTTTCAGGGCTTTTTATAACAAGGAAAAAATCCAACCGTTACCGGTCGTATTGCTTAATCACTTATTCACTTCTATCATCATCAATATTTCTAAGCTAAGTGTATTTCTAGATTATAAATATTCTTAAAGTGTAACAATTCAGACTGTTTTGGGATTATTTGTTCAATCAGTTGATTTTGGAAGGATTGATAAGAACACACCTCAATCTGAAAAAAATATCCATACTCCCAAGTCATTATTTTTTTTATTTGATACTTTGTTGTTCTTCAAATAAATAAGTTGGCTGAAAAGTATCATTTAATAAGACACAGTTTTTTAAATAAGTAAATCCTAGAAATCTTTTATTTTGCCTTTTAGTGTTGCTTTACAAAATACTACTAGTAAATGAAAATAGTAGTACAAAGCATGGTCTAAATGGATGTAACTTATATCTGTTTTCCACTACGTGGCAATTGTCAAGAAATACAAGCATATTCCCACTAACTAAAATCTAGAATTTGTCATGTATTTCCTTTGATTAGTAAAACGCCAAGCAAGCAGTTATTTGCTCAAAAAGTAAATATTTTACCAGTTGTACACAATCTTATCTCACGGCTGAACCGATTGAAAGCCCCATACAACCCGATGAGAATCTTTGACAAAACAGCCACCCTCATTCCGATTGCGATATGGCAAAGATAGCATTGGAATGTAGTGGCTTTATCACGGTTACAGAATTTCTTGTACAAACACCTCCTCCATCGATAATGCCCTCGGTTAGAAGTGATGCTTCAAAACAAAACCAGAGCACTCATCAATCCATCAAACAGAGGGACAAAAATAATGGTCGTGGATGTCTGCGGTAAACATACCTATAAATACAGTGCCTTGTACACCTTGTGATTCTCAGCGCAAAATCTTGTATCCTGTTCATAACATTTCAGTCACTTAATGGACAATGATTAGATCACAAATGGACAGTGTAGTGTAGTCAATCAGCTGTCGTTTAATTGGCCAACACTTTTTCTTTTGTGTGTTATCGGTAGGTCTTCTTTGGGTTTTTGTTATACAGGAATATAACTCTACTCTGTATTGTCAATTACGTACATTAGGGTTCAGTATGCGCCTCCCAACATACTAGCTCGAACCTGTCCTGTCGGTGGAAAAGAGGATTTATTTTTAGTTTCCAGAACAGGAAAAGAGCTTATCTACTTGAAGGTCTTCTCTCCGCTATGGTCACATTGCTGGCGTGTGGATGAAAGCTTTGCACTACTTACAAGGAGAATGATTTTCGTTATGGGTGGTGGTTGATAATCGGATGGAAATGACGTGCCTTTTGTTTTCGCCGAATAATAGATTGGTTTTGGTTGCTTGTTTGTTACTCGAGACTTTCAAAGCAGATTAAATGTATTGCATTTTAACTGGTTTACTCATCCCCTGATCAATGTTACCCTCAACAACTTTGAATTTGCATACCCAAATCCCCTATATCAAATCGTTCTAAAATTGGAAATGGTTCAATCGGAAATTACTGCGATTGAAACTCAATTGAAATCGGAAGCTGCTAGTAAGCTCTTCAAATATATAGTACATCTATATATATTCTTTTCCTGTGAAAAACAAACCCAACCCTAAATACTCTAATAGAGATGCAGGTTCTGAACCCGCATGCAGGGTTGCCACATTGAAATCTGTATTTTTTCGTGAAAAAATCTGGAAATCTGTATCGCGAGAGAAAAATTCTGAAACGAAAATCTGTATTCAAAAAATAACTAGAAGCTTCCCAAAAAACAATATTTTGACAGTAAAAAATTAATTGTGATAGCCGATCACAAATAAAAAATTGAGATTGATTTTATTTTTTATCTGGAGAACAAATGAATTCTAAATTTGGCGTTTTTATTCCATGACTAGTTTACAGTTCGGGAAATCGGTCGCAGGATTTGTGTCAGGATTTGATCAGGGACAATTTTCCGTCGAAATCTCTCCAAACTGTCAAAACAAAAGTTCTGCTGCTTCTAAAAAGCACCAACAGTATCAAAATAGCACAGAATTTTAAATCTAATAAAAATACAATTTTCCCCGTCAGAAACAATTTGTGTTGAATTGCTCCCGGCCGGATTTCTGTGTGGAGTTTTAAAATCTCCTGATGTTTCCTGCGGTTGGGTTTACACTTCATGAAAACTGTCATTTTTGTTTAGTCACGGGATTTAAAATCCCGAGCTCCATTTTAAATACACAAGAACCCAAATCCCATTACACGTTTTCCGCACTGGAAACTAGCCTTTAGCGTTTACTTAAAGTCTGAACTGCATAGGATGCTTTTTAAGCGTTATATGAAATTCTGATAGGCTAGGTTCAACTAACCTGCACTGAAAATCTGTAAAATCTGTATTTTAGCGAAAAATCTGTAATCTGTATATACAGAATCTTGGTTGTAAACTATCTTGAAAAATCTGTAAAATACAGAATAATCTGTATATGTGGTAACCCTGCCCGCATGTAACCAGTGACCTGATAGAATACAGGGAAAAATCCATCCAGCATTGGAAGAGAAAACGATAACGAAAGGAAATCGATTTGAAAATGTTTCATACGGACCCCTTTTCACCCATACTGCTGAGTCGGTCGGTTTATTACAGTGCGCGTATTAAGAGATGTTAGAAACTGAAAGTTTTCCACTTTACAGTTCATCAACCAAAGGCGAGGCGTGATTGATGAGTTTAATTTCGATAATTTGTTTTAATTCCATGTTTTTCTCGTAAATGGTCGAGAAAGTATTTTAGTTCCGGAGACCTCGAAGACCATGCGATGATCCGCCAATCGTAAATGGAATAACAAAATCAACACCTTGGCGAAAAGCAAATCGTAATCGTCGACTGTATCTGATCGAGTAACAGTACCTATTAATTGATACAACCAGAAAAGCTTGACATAGAGTAAAAATGAAAATATCATAAATCAGTATAATCGAAAGAGCATAGTTAAAAATGCTTACTGGCGCCTCCGTATTTCCGTTCTCGAGATATACACTATTCAAGCGTGTAAGATTAATCGTAAAAATGTCAAAATAAAGCAAAATTTCCGCCGGGATAAGGTTGGCGATGTTCAAAGCGATTACATAACCTTTCTATACGCGAAAGGCGAAAGTGTGTCAAAGTCCAGACAAGTCAATTTTCGTCAAAAATGTTTTCGAGATTATATCAAATCTCAGTTTCGAAAAACCTCTGACAAACAATTGCTATAAGATGGTGATTGCATTACGCCTCGATAGTGGTGCATCGAGAAGACTGAGAGGGATTATTTGTCCTTTTTATGTTTTGTGTTTTTGCCTCGCTCATATAGAAAGGTTATAACATCATTTTGAAAATTGTCAACCTAATCTCGGCCCAGAGCGCCGCACGTGATATACCATTGCATGTTTTTTAAATTACACTCATTTTTCGAATGGATGGCTGGTCCGACAAACTTCGTCTTAAACGAAAAGTATAACTTTTCGATAGACTGCTATTGAATTTTGTGTTGTTTGGAATTCCGGTTCCAGAGTGACGGGTAAAAGAGTGCGGAGACAACGATTTTCTTTATAAACTGGTACCGTCAGGTTATCAGAATGATGCAAAACTTATAAAAATGGTTGCAGAATTACAGGCTATATCACTATTGATTAGTCAAAGTCTCTTGGATCATATTGACCACGTACAACAGTTGTTGACTTCATAGAAGAAAAGGAACTGGAAAATGCTCAAGGGAGGAAAAACTTAAAAAATGATTTGGCACATTATTACCTTTCTCACTCTGAAAATCGTCATGCAAACTCCGGTCTAAAACAGGTTTTCTAAATTTTAAAATGGGCGTGCAACGAAGGGTTCTCCCCACAGATCACGAAATAATAATTGGGTTTAGCTGAAATAATGGTTAGGTTTAGCTGAATAGTATGTTTGAAAGAATGATCATCTTTAACTAGAAAGTTTTAGTTCTGTATTTCACTACATAGAGCACTAATCTTTCAACGAAAAGATAGAAATTCAAAGTTGTAGAATTTATTTCCAGTGATTCTTGTGTATATGCCCATATTCTATCTCCCTTTCCTTTGAATTTTAGTGTTTGCGCTCCCTATGCGGTGCAAAATGGAACTAAAATTTTGAGGTGAAATATGACTCATCATGTACTAGAATTGTTCCAGATATACTACTCAGTTAAACCCATCATTATTTCACAGAAAAAATAAAGGTCGTGGGAATCAACTACTGATTCACCACAATGTGCGGTTAGGCCCCATGCAAAATTAACTCAGACATCACTGCATGAAAAGTTTAATAACTTCTCCCAAGGAAATTGGATTGGATTCCACTCTTCAACAAAGTTGTCGACAATAAAATTATCATTCTTATTTTTACTTGCAATGATAAACTGATGCATACAGAGTCACTTAGTGCACTTTCTCCATGTAAATTGTCGAAATATCCCATACAAACTTCGAACATGTTGGTCCGGTAGCTAGACTTGTCCGATTTGATTCAAATTTGGAACAGTCACTCCTGGTGGGACTGGGAATCGACAGCATAATGGTAAATAAATATCCTTTGCTAGCATTTTGATGTTTTTTTGATAACAAAGACGAAACCAAGTAGTCTGATTACATATTACACGTGTTTTTTTAATTCGTTACTCTGCTTTTGTTGTACTTTTATTAGTTAGCTTTTCCACTACTATACCAAATACCATACCAAATACCAAAAATAATCTCGGTTAATATAGCACGATAATACAAACCTGGTAGAAAACATATTTTTTATTGGATGTCTTTACGAAGAAGAATACTTCTGGCTTTTCATTATAGTGATCCCGTTTCATAATTTTTGGCCTGAGTCGCACCCGAGTTTTTAAATGTGAATAACTGATGCTGTTCCGAATGGAATAACTAATTTTTTTCGCAATTTGATCGTTAATATTCACAACAATTGTGTAACTAATTCCGTAGAATGAACGATTATTATTATTTACGAAAAAACAATTTTTAAAGCATCCATTGTTCCGATTGGTAGCTTACTCTTCATCCGGAAACCGAACATTTTATTGCACTCCCTAGTGACAGTTGAGGTTTTATGCTAGTTTTATAGCCACTCATAAAAAAGTATACTCTAATATGAGACTCAAGTTATGAATCCTAGTAAAAGGGGATACATTATGCTTGCAGAACTGATCTTACACCTTAGAATAGCTTTACAAGTGGTAATAAAGCTCGAAAAGATTACTTGGGAAAATTCATACAATAATATAAACTAAGCGTTAAACATTATTTATTCATAACACCACGCATTCGAATGTTCTTCCTAAATGTACTATACCTAAAGCTGTATTCGCCAAATTTTTGCGTCAATCGATTGAAAAATATAAGTGCTACATTTTTTCGAACCGTGTTAGGTCTTGGTAATCTGTAAAAATTTGAGTGACAAAACGTTTTTGTTCATTATAATTCATCTCGCTGTAATAGGTACTACAATAATAATTCAACAACACATATAGACGTTTCTAATAGAAAATCATCTCAGTATTACAATGGTGTATTTCGATTTGAGATATAATGAGTATTTAAAAAGTTACCAATGAAATTAATATAACTATGTTGTTTAAGGCGGACTTATTTACATTCAGAGTGTCATATCTTTATCGGTAAAAGCGTGGTGAAGGACTCATCTAGTACAACTGACGTAGAATTTTATCGAGTTTTCAAATATCATAATGTCATCTTGCGCCGAAGGTGGATATTTGGTCATTTGTAAAATTAGTTTTTTCATGGAAACGCATGGTATTTTTGGATTTCATGAAGCTTTGCATTATTATTCACTGGTGGATTTCTTTTTCTAAACGCTGCTTGTAAATCCAGGGTTTGGAGCGATTTCCTTGATACAAATATAAATATGCCTTATCCGTCTTGCAACTATGGCTCGTGTTTCCACATTTTCACAGTTATCTGCAGTATGGAAAAATTCAAATAAATAGAAGCCACCGATGCAAACGGACTGCAACTATTATTATATCTTTCCATGAATCCTATCTCTTTGGTAGGTATTAATCGTTAGTTTTACTGGTGACCGATGTAAGGTAAACGCGTGTGTGTGTGAAGGGTTCTTTTCTACCAGATTTTTAGTTATTGGCCAGTGATGCAACATTTATTTTCAACTGCAAACTCCCTATTGAATCTATCACAATCAACAATCAAATTCAAAATCTCCCTCAATAATTCATTTTCAAATTGATGAGAGTTTCATGCAAAAATGTTCACGCCTCTATTTCAAAACATACACAAACAGTGCAAAGTATGTTCAGGATATTTTTGCGCGAAAAAACAAGTCAGTACCCATAAGGAGAGATATTCATATCATCATTGGAATTGAAGATAAATGGAAAAGTATTGAGCGGCTTAGGTGCAGAGAGCATAGTAGGGCATGATTTGATATCTTCATCAAAATCAAATAAACCTGTCATTTTTTAATAGCTTTGGCGATAACTTTAACTAAATAAACCAATAAAACAAGAAATTTAAGGCATTCTATCAAACACCTGAAGATATGCTATCTTTTATAACTATTCTAAACGCATATGTTAATAAATTAGTACATCAGAATTATCTCCTAAAGTGTTATGAAGAGATGTTTTTTTACGATGGTATCCAGATTGGACTGAAGATTTACAACGAAATGTATACAATTACATAATTTTTTATTCACCAGATTTCGATAAATTGGAACCACCCTACTAAGGACTACCCTAGGAAATCTAAATGTTTCGGTTCACTTACGAAGTATCTGCTTTGAAAAGTTAATAAGATTCACTTTTGTGAAATTAAAAAAAAACACTTTTAGAACCACCCTAGGCTTCTAATTTTCATTTTAGAGTCCTAATTTAATCAAAATCGAGTTCAACGCACCAAAATTACCCTTAGATGATATTTTCAATCATTTTAAACTGCTTTTGAGGTTTTGTCCAGCTTTTGTATGGACTGGATCTACTGTTCCCTTTGGGGTGTCGGTGTCACCCGCAGCGTTTTTAAAATAAATGTCATTTTTCTCCATTTTACGGAATCTAAAAATTTTTTAATTAACCGAATTTTTTGAAACACTGAAAAAAATATATCATAGAACCTTCTAAACAAGATTTATACAGACTAAATTTTAGGTGCTTTGTGGAATTTTAGAAAAATGTTTGCGCTTAAGGTGTCGGACTTGCCCCCGGTTCCCCTAAGAAAAGCACATCGGCCAGGAAACATCGCGCTATGTGTTCTACAACAAACAAACTGTCTTTATCAAGAAAATTAAACCATTCCAGTAAGAATTATAACTGAAATTTTCGCGTTATCTCTGAATTTGTTTCTGACGTTTCAATACAGGGGTTAGGTTTTCTGCTGAAATGCAGTTTTAATGTAATATATTTACATTTGTACTACAGAGTGAGAAGATTGATGGCGCCTCGTGTATTGAATGGAATGGTATAATTTTTGCTGTATTGCTGCATTCATTCTAAAATGCAAATGGTATCTGTAATCCAGCATTTTATGTGTCATAATGTCGGTCAATAATGACAATAATCGATTTCACTATCTGCCTAGTAAGAGAAAGTCATCCTACGTTAGATTAATGCGCTGTGAGTTTGTTCAACGAATTCCAACATTCCTAATAACATATTGCTGTTAAGGTGGTGTAAACAATCATTGTCAAAACAGGAAGTGTTAATACACAAAATTAACTGCAATTATGACTCGTGAATACAATTTTGGTAGAACTTAAAAAGAAACCACCTTTAACGGGGTTTATCTAAATTTATCTGATTTTAATACAATCTTTCAGAAAAAGCATCCGAACTAACAACCCAAAGTAAATACTACTTCACTCGGGGCAATGGTTTTAACTTCATCTGTTCAACTATACCTTTTCTAGATACATCCAGTTTAATGTGGACTCGTTCGGTATTGTCTGACATTTCATTCTACGGGAAACGCTAAACACAGAATGATTTTTAATTAAAACTATCACTCTTTTCGTTTATAATTTGCGTTACATTTGCTGTCGCATGGGATTTGCGAGGATTTGCTATATTTTAAATCAATACTTTTCGTCAAAGTGCTTTAAATAGGGTAGATAGCTGTATGAAGTTCTGTCGCAAACGTTATTATTGAGTAGCTGTGCTGTTCTGCCCAGAGTAAAGTTAAAAGTCTAAACTAGTAACTTTGTACTTTGCGTTTGCCAACAATTTTTGTGCTAGTTTCACCTCATAGTGGCTCAGACAGGTACTTTTGGTTTCAATGGGATTTGTGATAACATTGTAAGATAAATGATAGAAAGTAGAATTTCTCAAAGCATTGGCTACCCATTTAAAATCTCTTCTGTTTCTAGAACACTTCTACGGCATCACCAGTGTTAGCTACAGTAACAGCGAACTTCGCATAGTAAGCGTCACCGTGAACCTTTGCGCAATTAAAACAGTAATCGTTTTTACCGAACCCATACGATCACAGGAACACTAACGAATTGTGCCGGCGAATAGAAATGTGGGCATACTGTCCGACAGCCAATCAGTGCGAGATGAATTCAAATTAAAATCTAGCTGTCATAGACGAAACGACTGGCGGTGTCTATTCGGCGACCTACTGAGGCAAGTTCCGTACACAGAGCAGAGCGGTTGGTGGAGAGACAGACGAAAAAATGAAAGTTAAATTATAGCCTACGATCTCAGCCTGAATGCTTTAATCGGCGTTATAATTTCTGCCCTATTGTACTGTGTTTATTTTCATTCAGGGGAGTATTGGATGCTGCTATGGGGACTCTAAATCGCTATCACGAGTACTATTGTAACGTCACCATAGTTGATTTGGTGTAGCCAAAATGGACAAACAGAGAAACTTTGTTTTGGATCGAGTCTCTCATCATTCCCATTGAATGACCCCCCGAACGCACATATTCCATCATTATAATCATCGCGAGCATGCACATTACGGATAATGCATCTGTAGTCGAAACTAAATTTGAAATGCAGACTGAGTGCTGCGGGGTTTGTGCGTGGCTCAGACGGAATTAGTATTCATCGGCGAAAGAGTATTTGTACATATAGGCAGAAAAAACTCCCGCTGGTACAGGTACCGTACTTATATCTAGATATGTACATAGGTTTTACCGAGTACAGTAGTGCAATTGCAGCGGCGAAACAATAGCGCACAAACCGACTGCAACCGACGAGTGTTTCGACTCCGTAATGTCAATGCTTTTAAACCGCACTGCAACAGGGCAGGGCAATGCATATCCGTCGTTGTCGAATGAGTCATAGCTTTGGGACTCGCCTCGAGAATACTAAGTTCTACTCTAATGAGGTCGTGTCACTACTCTACAACTGGTTGCAGTTAATTGCGGTTGCTGGTGGCAACCAAATTGCGTTTCAATGTTTCGAGCCTTTCGGTGATTAACTCGATAAGATCTGCTGTCTATTATTGTTGATGATTGAAGTACAGTATCGCTTGAACTCCCCCTTTGCTAGTTGCAAAAACTAATAAAATCATTTTCATTGACCTATTCTTCATACCGTCGACGGCGGTGACGGTCAGCACAAAGTCTAATCCGTTTTGCCAAATTATTGGGTAGTGAGCAATTCCGTAAGCGTAAGCAACCGTCGTAGAAACGTAAGCGACCGTCGAGAACTGCAGTTTCTAAAAGTGGAGCGAACGTGAAGGTTGAATCCATTCTAACGACCAACGAACGTTCTTCTTGCCTCATGAAGCGTGATCTTAAGTGGGGCAGCCTGTCGATTGATGTATGAAATTGATTTTAAGGGGCAAGGGCCTTGACATTTCAATTCTGATGTCAGTTTGGCACTAGATCGATTTATTGAATCTTCGATGCTTTCTTAGTTCAAAGCAAAGAAACAAATGAACGAAGGTACTGTGAGTCGTAGGGAAGTGCTAATCCTGTACATATCTGTTATACAGTGACTGGAAAGTGTTGTAATTGGTGGTTTTTCGAACGATTATCCTTCTCGATAGAAATTAGTTTTCCATTTACATTACTAGTGTTGATTAAAATATTCGATCTAAAATTTTATTTACTTGCATTTGTCAGGATTATTTGGTGTCTTGTTTTGTAGCCGATGTAAAAATGCACTTATAACGCTGGTTGACGCAACAAGAGCAAGCGCATGGGATGAACGTTGTGTTGCAATGGATATGCCTCTAATGCGGTTTGTTGCACCTCTCATCAAACTGTCTTTCTCCCCTTCCCAGAGGAAGTCTCATTGGTCACCATGACCACCATCAATGGTTCCGGTAATCCCGGAAAAATGACCATCTTTCAAAATGAACAATGCAATTTCTCGAAGATGGTCATATGGTTCAGGAAATATAGGCTGCATCCTCCGGATACATATGAAATCCCCATAGGATGTAACCGTTCGCGCTACGAGCCCCGAAAGTTATTTGTAAACTCGGTGGCTTATGCGCCACTCTCGCTATCGAGAGACCACCGGTCGCTTTCGCTTGTTCGACTAATTTTGAGAACTCCGCAGGGGACGACTCGAACGGTTATTCCGTATTCAAACTAAATCTCGTCAAATCAGCCGCTGAACCTGTGATCTGTTTCGCTTGCTTGGTTAACGTAGGTGGTACTGTGGTGGAAATAAAAAACACTCATGGCCATAAAAGGGTTTCAACCTACCTGCGCGCAGGGTTTGGCAGGGCGATGGCTGATGACGGAACTAATGGCGTTGACGAATGGAATGCCACCAGCTGTATTTGACGGCGACGACTGCAGATGCCACATAGCGCGATGGCAGCTGACGAAGCTTCGGCGGCGAGAACGATGGCGGCGATAAGGACGCTCGCAAAGGTAGATGCGACTCCTGACGCTCGACTCGTGTGCGATATAGCCGCAATTAATGTTGCGGAGAATGGCGCGGCTGGATGGAAGCTTCCGATTTATTCTCACGAGAGCAAACGTGACGACACAGATGTCGTACGCTTCCCGGGAAAGTGTTCCACGGAGGCCAACGTGTTCTGGATGGCCTTCGCTTACTAAAATTCCGCTACGGACCACCTCAGAACGGAATGAAACCGCTCGTTTCAGACTCGGCACCTCGGTACGCTTTGGTTACGTAGGGACGGCTCTCGGACTTCGACCCACGAGGAAGTGTAACTTACAAATCGGGTCGGCAGAGCGGTTGTTGGTGGCCGCTGTGCAAATTTCACAACGGAATAAGCGAACTTACCACCTCTCCGTTTGATTACCACAATGGCGGGCCTTGATGAAGTACACGAGTCTGTGCACACTAAACGTAGATGACGCCTCCTCTGGCGCCGTGGACTTTCGATGGTCCAAATAATTCCAGCCCGTTCAATATAAAGCGCGCGTTGGACGAGCGCTGCTGTCCAACGCGAACTTACATTAGCAATTTTGTTAATTATAATTTCATAAAATAAACTTTACCTTTCTTGTACTAATCTGAGGCAAAACTCAGAAGTTGGACTTAACGATCAGTTTTTGGTCGAAAGAAACTACACAAAAAATACCGAACGCAATTATTAAATAATTAAACTAAACATAATCACACTTCATTAAATCATCTCTATAACTCTAAACTCAATCTCAAATAAATACTTTGTGCAATTAACTTATCCTAGAAACGCGTCAAGAACTTCTGGATACCAATCGAACCGTTAACGAAAGTTCAGATTCCGTTCAGTTCTACGAAACCTCTGTTCGACAAAGATCTGAGGCGGTTACTTTTCGAGATGGCACGAGCGGTCCCGTGGTAGTTCTTTGTCATGATTTCACTCACGGGCGCGTTTTCGTCTCGAAAGTGGTCTATCGTAAACTTTTTTCCACGATGACCATGCGTTTCATAAAACCGTACAACACGCTCGCGGAGTGCTTGCTGTTTCGACGCTATCTTCGATTAAACTGACAGCACCCGAGCGAAATGAAATATGCCACCCATTTCCAGGGGGTCCAGCGAGCAATTCTCTTGGAGTTAAAAAAATTTACGCTCTTTACTTTAATTACAGAGGGGTATTGAAATCATTCTCATTTTTATTGAACACCCGTTAGAGGCCATGTGGCCATGAATTGCATTGGGTCCTTCTTTTCATGTCGCAAAAATCGACAATATCAGATATCTCCTCTTCATTTCCAGCATCTAGGTTCCTAGGTATTGTATTAGCTTTCATTTGGTATCATTCTCCTTTTCTTCTTTTCTGATTCAAATAAACTACACCCTGAAAATTAACGAAGTGTTCATAGAATTGCTATTATGCCCGTCATACAAAGTAAGATTTTTGTAAAGTACATGTTTACTTCAAGTCGTTTTTTATGTTTTTCGTGATCATCAGTTCATCAGTTTTTCGTGATTATCAGTTCTTCTGAAAAAAGTAATATTTGAAAATAAAAACAGGTTTCAAAGTATTTTCTTTGGGTATTTATTAGAATACATTTATTTCTACTTAATTAGTCTTCTGGTGTCGGACACCCTGAGACTCCCAAAATCTTGAATCGTGCGCGAATTCCAGTACAATTTGCTTCAATCGATTTCCTATTTCTGCTTACAATCTTCATCCTCTCATGAAACTTATGTACTTGGCAGTAGTACATACGGCTTCTAACAATAGCAAGTGTCGAACTAATATTCCATCTCTTTCCTGCTGCGATTTACGTGCGGGCCTGGCCGTCACCGATATTGATCAAAAAATATCTTGGCATTACCAGGAGTTGCACGCGTCCCTCATGACCTATTTTTACTATTTTTCTTATTTTATTGCAAATAACTAAGAAATCTTCATTTTACTATATTCAGAATTGCTCATATTTTGTCGTATGTAATTTAAAGTTTTTGATTTTATGGCATTGTAAGGGTACACATATCTGCCAGGTGATGCCAATCGAGCTGACATTTCTTTGGACTGAGCAAACTAATTTTTTGTTTGTTTAGTGTTTATTTGAACAACTTGAAAACTAATCCAATGGGAATTTGATGTACGTGGGGAATACGTATGGTCTTGTCTGAGTGGAATGATGATTGTTGAACCATGTATGAGCGTTAGAAATTGACAATACACGAGACGAATCGGAAACCAGTCATATCAGCACGTAGAATAGTAATGTTTTATTGTCATATTCGTAGGTTTACTATTAGTCCATTAAATCATCTACCAATAATATTAATTGTTCTCATTGTGTTGAGCACTTTCATACACTTTGGAGTAGTTCATGCACTATATTATTGATTGTCATGTTAACCATATTTTTCCTGAGCTTGACTATTGATGTAGAAGATAACAAAATCAGCAGTTCTTTCTTTATTTCTTCCATCTGTCATATACCATAGCCATATTATTGTTAATTTAAATAAAATTTGTTTCTCTTCGTTCTTATTGTTTCCAATCTTTTTCTAGTAATTAGCATAAAATCCCGCTCGCATGTCATTGATTGTATATTCGACATACAAAGTTAGTCGTTTCGGGTATTTCAATAGTGCTTGTTTCATACTGTTAAAATGTGCTTCAGTTAACAAAACAACGCTTGAATAATGATAACATAAGAACAGTCATCTTATTCATTCATGCGCGGAGAAAAAACAATACATGATTGTCATTGCATTTATTTTTCACCAGAATAGAGGGACAAGGAATAATAAAATCGTTTACATACTGTTCGATTCATTTGGACATATGCAGCACTCCCTATTGCCGACTGCCCTGATCTGAAGTTACACTACAAACTGAGCGTCTCCAAATTAATTCAACAAACGATAAATCTTTCATAAATTCTTAGCAGCCGGCTGGCCAGAGCAATAAATACAGGATAACACTGAGAGTTGCATAGATAGTATAATTTATTAAGGCGAGTTCAGATTTGTGTTACTCCTTTACCAGATCCCCCTAACAAAAACTACTTCCCGTGGCAAACGTGGAGATACAGAGGTATACACGGCCTCCATAATAACGGTTGTCAATAACATTCCTTTCCTTCCCCGATGCAGTTTGCAGAATGGATAGCTACTGGCCTCATTCGTTGTTTCTTTGTACAATTTTGCTTGTTCTGGTCAATCACGGAGTAGCAACTACGAATTGTACGGTCATCATGCTCACGATCTTGTAATATTAATTGTATCTCGAAGTAAACATTCGAAAAGATTGATTCTGATTGTAAAAACCATCGAACAAATTTGTATTTTGGTCTTGAGAAAATCTGTTGCTGGTCGAAATTTTACTCCACACTTGTTATTGCAAAAATCGAACTTTGCAATGGCTCTACGCTTAATTTTCGGTCTACCTAAATAAACTATCAAGTAAAAGTAATGCCCAGTGAAATATCCTCATTGGAAAATCGTTTACCAACAAGCGGTTACTTTCCATCCAACCGCGTCTTAGCTATTACAACATCACATTTCGTTGTCCCCTCCCCTTCCACTGATCACCACAATTAGTACAAACGGAAACATTTGATTTCTCTCTGGAGAGCATTTACTGGTAAAAAACAAAATCCCCCGTCGGTGTGACAGAACCATCCCGTATATTATGTCCTCATCTCCTTATTTACTTTCCCAAATGGGAAGCTCCACAGTGGTACTAAACGAATTAAAATTTAATTGAAAACTTTTTAATTAAATTACCGTCGCTAGCATGTGTGCGCTCTGCTTAACGTACCATTTCTCACTATTTATTTTTCCTCCCGTTTCATTCCAGAAAGTCGACCCGGAACTAATTTTCACCAAGCAGGAACGAATCGGCAAGGGATCTTTCGGTGAAGTATTCAAAGGCGTTGACAACAGGACACAGCAGGTGAGTGTCTCGGAGAGAATCCTTTCGTTAACTTGCGGAACAGAACGAGATAAATTATATCCACCGAGTGGTTAAAATCCATCTCCGCCCGAAGCTACGTTTGGAAGTTTTACACAGACTACGAGTATTGTGGAGGGAATTGCACCCGTCTCCATGTGGAAGATATCACCACTCTGTTCGTTCGCCCGCAAATGATTTATTCGCTCAATTGAGGTTGTAAACTTTTTCTATTACATTACTCCTTCTTGTACTTTTACTGGGTTTGTTTGGCACTTGCAAGATGTATTCCGCCGGTTCCTTGCGAACTTATTCACTGGCGATGAAAATTTAATCGTTCGAAGTTTTCAACGAAACCTCTATTGGCCAACCCTCCGACCGGGTTCTTAATTCGCCATCATGAGTGTAATTTTACTGATTTCTTTCATTGTATTTCTACCCACAGGTTGTGGCAATTAAAATAATCGATCTAGAAGAAGCAGAAGATGAAATCGAAGACATACAGCAAGAAATCATGGTGCTATCACAATGTGACTCTCCATTTGTCACAAAATACTTTGGTTCATATCTTAAGGTAAGTAAATATATCTACTACACTATTCAATGTTCTCAAGTGAGGGGCTCCTACAAAAAATATTTCGTAAAAACGGATCAAATTCGTTTTAGAAAGCTTGATAATTGATAATACCTCTTCACTAGCTTCGACTAGATTTGTTCGGTTAACCATCGTTTGGTCTGATATTTATTCAATGATAGACATTCATGTTTGGATGAGATTACAAATCTGTTGTCGATTTTGATTGTCCATTTTTGTGTTTTTGTTGATAGCACGGTTTAAAAACCTGGCGTTCGTTTTATTCTTTATGGAATTCGACGATAAAACAAATGTCAACATCAATCTTGCCCGAAGCGTGTCACCTGGGTTTTCATTGTCTTACCCAAATTGACATTCATAGCTGCTTTAACTAGATCTTCTTAATGTTAGTTTGCTTTGTAGCGTGTTCTGATCTCTATCAACATCTATGTACTCTGCGAATGAGCAATGAAGGTTAATCGTGGGTAAGCTTTTACGATATGCCTTTTTAGCGATTTGTTTCGATTTTACACAGTATAAAAAATAGTGAAATTAAAAGTCGTCTATGTCCATACCATTGTAAATATACAAAACTTTTATCCTAAATCACACTGATAATTAAAATAATGTTAATAAATATTGCTACATATAGACTTCAATATAAATGTAAAATTGCCAAAAATATTTCAACTGTGTAGCTTAGCATTGTTTTCGTCAAAATCGCAAATGTATCACTTTAGGCGAATCGTATCTACTTTTCGAAGATTGTTCCTGTTCATTGCTTCATTGTCTTTCCCACGCTACTATCCACAGTATGGATCTAGTCAATTGTTCAGAACGTAACATTTAATACGAATGATTTCCGGGAACAGATTACTTCGACTATCTAGTATGCGTATGTGCTTGTAGTAGGGGAGAGTGATGCCGATTGTTCCTCGGGGAAACTTGTTTCATTCGCCATAACACGTAAACTAAACACGTGAAGTTACGACAATATATGAGAAATATAACGGGTTGAGAGGGTATGATGCTAAAGAAAAATAAATTTACTTACAGACCTTTTAATCAAGTTTTTGGACATTGTCCGAATAAGTGTGAATGTTTTCAACTACAATTATACTAATCTGTGCAAAGATGATCATGAAGATAACATATTGGAGTAAAAATATTATTCTAACTTTGTTACGATAGGTATCTTGGATTACTTTAACAGGTATCTTTGATTTATATAACATTGGGTAATTTGAAGCCCTATCTCTCACAAACAATTTTGAAATGCTTTAGCATAGAAAAAATAAATGATGATACAAATTATTGAATATTTGTTATTTTGTTGCACTAGTAGAAGAGCTGACCTTCCATGTGAATTAAACATGACATGTTTTGTTTTTAGCAGATAATATACCACAAGTTTTTACATATCGTCGCTGTTGTGTTATTTTATGGCAAACGCCATTTTGGGGTAAGCTGAGTTAGATATGCCACATCACTTGACTAAAAAATCTCAACAAAGTGGCGTTTTAAGAATTTTGACATTCTGCTTTGTTATTGAGATATAGCGAGGATCGAGCTGAGAAATTTTTAATTTTTTGTTTCAAATGACTGTGTCTGGGGATTGGCTCAAGTTATCTTGATGTATAAGATGTTTTTATGTATAAAACTATCTGAGAAACACAATGGCATAATCATTTTCGTAACAAAAATACACGAATTGTGAGAAAAGTACAGTTTAACATAACTGGACATATAGCATATTTGTCAACACTGTAACTAAAATAACTATTTTTTCTAGATTCCCTTATTTCCTTCAAAATGCATCTCACTGATTGTTTATAGACCAAATGAAGCCAAAGATAAGCCAAAATGAATAATTGATAATTTTTTTCTATTGAAAATTTTCCATGCACTATTATGACACGCCATACAAATTTTGTCATCAATACACACCTATGGCACGTGTGAGTGTAACTTTTGTTTACATTTATAGTAAAAACGCGCAACATAGTCAACCGATCTTCGTAATATTTGAGAGAATAATACAGAATAGATGGAAGCATCAATTAACTTCTTTGAATTGTTTATACTGTTTATAAGTTTCAAGGCATTCAAAATCAAACTTTAAAAATCGTTTTCTCGAATTGTGCTAAATGGTAGCACAACAGCGACGACATTACATAAACGTCTTTTTAGCATACTCTAGAAAATATTTTCCATTGTTGAGACATGATATTTGGATTTACGTATTATCCACAGCTACTATATTGATAATTGGCATTCAAATGCTAAATGTCGCAATCAAAAATTTTGTTTGATACTCACGCTTCCCTAGCATCAGAACGATAATTGCTTTTTTAAGCACCTACCCGGGTTTGGTTTTGACTACATCGGAGATTTTATACATACATACATAGGTAAATATTTCCGACTCTATTAATGTATTCAAGAAACTGAACGTGTTTTATTGGGTGTAATTAACTTTGACTGGTGTTATCCCTACGAATATCTAATTTCAAGGTTTCTGGAATGCTCTTGTGCATTAAAGGAAAAGTGAAGCAAAATTTACCGGTAATTATCTTAGAAAAAAATCGGACTAGGGTATATGATCTTTCGTGGGATTTTTATTGTATTTTCTGCAGTATCGTAGACTCATACCTCGTTTTCGACATAAAATTAAAAAAAAAAGTTTTAGAAAACACGTATTAGATGAAAGGTAAAACTAATAATTGTGAGTGGGATTTTTCTTTTTTTCTTCATAACAAAATTCAACAACAAAGCTCACTTAAGACGACATAATGTATCAGAAAAAGAAAGAATTTTGTTTCTGAAAATTTGATATTTTAGAAATATATTTAACAAAAGGCAACGTTGGAAAATATATTAAATTTTGCAGTCAATGATATGAGACCAAAACCATAAAATCATTTATTAACGTCAAAACGGTTAATTCTAGGCCAATAGTTCCTTCGGAGATTTTAATGGACGCAATATGCCCTTTCTTTTGATATAGTGTTTTCACAGATCAATCCTATACGTGAGATATTTTCACTAGTTTTCTTTTAAGTGATTGTATTGAGATTAGAGCTTCCATTTCCACCTTCTCGGGATTCGGGAACTAAATAAGAAATTTCCCGGGAAATCCTGGGATCACCGGGATTACAACAGGAAAAGAAAAGAGAGGTTTGTTTTTTTTGAAATTAACGAAAGAATAAACTGAAACATTTTCAAACCTCATTGATTGCATATTAGAGTGGCTCGCGGTTGTATGGGAAAACTTCAAAATGATTTAAATTAGCGGGCACAGCACTTTATGAGTTCCTTTTGTGGTCCCAAATGCCTGTGCAAAATTAGGTAACGGTTGGTTGCTTCCCGGGTTTGCGCATTGCGTCCAAAGTTTGCATGGGATTTTATATGGGGAAATCAATTATTTTGCATTTACGGTAATAAAGATCGCTATTTCACTCAATATGAAAAACCAGCTTTATAAAACTATAGTTCAAACCTTGGTTAACAACTTTGTCCAAGACCGTAACTAGCTACGAGTTTTCAAAAAATAGTTATAACGATTTTAAAACTTATGGTAAAATCCAAATGCAGAAATTGATTACTTTTTCCAACACTGCCGGTGCACCATCGACATCGACATTAAAAACTTAAATAAATGAGAATATATTCATCGCAGAGACTTGGTACCTTCGAAAGAAATTTTCAGAATAAATTGCTGAATATGATAGACGTAGTCAGAAAATGAAAAGAAGAGGGGTAGGGGGGCTTGTATACTCCCCAGTCCCTTTTTAGATTGTTTTGTATAAGACAAAAAATCATTACGTCCTTGTAAATGTCAACGACTGAACTTTCTTAATATTTTGATAGACCCAAATATAAATCATACTACAATATTTGTTGTGGGAAATAACATTTACAATATTTAGAATTTACACCTTCAAATTTATGTGTTGTTTTTGCTTGGGGCAAAACTAACTCAGATCAATTCCAAGACTTCAAGGAATCTAAGGATATGCAGTAGAGCCCTTAAATAGTAGCACTCAAACACGTAAGATTAATTTTTAATTCGGCGGTATAAACCTGCGTTGAAGATGTGCTCCGTATGTTATTTTAAACTATCTAAAAAGGGAACTGGGAAGTACACAAGCCCCCCTTATTTCCTGACTATGTTATTCAGCAATTTATTCTGAACATTTCACTCAAAGGTACCAAGTGCCTGCGATGACTATATTCTCATTTATTTAAGTTTAAAGTATCGGTGTCGTGGTGCACTGCAGTGTTGGAACAAATAATGAATTTCTGCATTTGGATTGAACCATAAGTTTTAAAATCGTTATAACTATTTTTTTAAAACTCGTAGCTAGTTAGCGTCTTCGACAAAGTTGTTAACCAAGGTTTGAACTATAGTTTTATAAAGCCGGTTTTTCATATTGAATGAAATAGCGATCGTAAATTAACGTAATTGCAAAATAATTGATTTCCCCATATAAAATCCCATACAAACTTTGAGCTCAATGCGCAAATCCGGGAAGTAACCGACCGCTCCCAAACTTTGCACAGGCATTTAGGATCACAAAAAAAACTCAAAAAGTGCTGTGCTGAAAACTGTCATATTCGAGCCACTCTATTGCATATACATCTGTCCTAAAATAGTTGTCAGAAGATGACGATCTAATGGACTACACATCAGTGAATCATTTGATAACTCGTCACTCAGGTTATACAGATTCTTTTGGATGATTTTACTTTGATATACTTATATATAACATAAATTATGGTAATCACGATTACGAGTGACATGATGTGCTGCACAGAGCAGCTGGAGTTACTGTTCAAATTTTAAATTCGTTAAGGGGTTATATACAAAGCTGGAACTCAAAAAATCGATTTTTTTTATTTAATGTTCTGAAAGTACATACTTTTGAAAAATAAAAAAAAGAATTATTGGGAAACCGATCCGTTCAAGTACACCACAATGCATTTTTCTTCAAAAACCTTTCTAGTTTTTGGATTTCAGTTGAGCGGGTCAGCTTGGAGAGCGTTCACCGCAAACCCATGCCAAAAAACATGCTTCGGGGGAGGGGCAATAACTCCGACAACCTTGAATATTTTTTAATTCAACTTGTTTTTTCTCTCTTCGATAGTGCTACCAACGAACAGTCTTTCGCTTTTTTATATAAAATTTGCATAAAACACTTTAAATCACGAACTTAGCTGACTTTTTCGCCACAACTTTGTATATAACTCCATAAAGAGCATTTCGATGGGATGGACCAATTTAATGCAAAGCGCCTTATTCAGTTATTTCGAAAAAATGATTCAGCTGTTCCATGATAGTATATATGAGAATTTCAAGCAAATCTATGGATTCAAGTTCTACAAGGCTCCTACTCATGGTAATGTTCCTAGAAGAATCGAGTTTGTTTTCGTGAATAAGTTACGATTTGGCAAGAGATCTATTGTTGTGGCAAGAAAACCAGCTTTTTGTGACGGATAAGACCATGGAACATTTGAAAGGATGTGTCTCAATAAACAGATTTTCCCATCATTAAGTCCTATGACGGTTCAGTTACGTTTTGGTTATATTAAGCCAGCTGGCGCAATAGCAAGGAAGGCGTATAGTGGTATAACGACAATAAAATTAGTTCATACCAAAAGAGCTGAGTCCGCCAAATTGATATCAGTTCCATCTAATAGAGAAATCTTGGGTGACAAGCGATGAAGCGAAAACTAAAGATAAAGAGAGCATTTAACAATGACTTTGGATGGATGGTTGGAAGAAGCTAAATCAGCCGGCATCAACAGAATTTCTTTGGATTAATACAGTTTGTTTCATGAAATTAGATGTTATTGGCTTTGTTTCATCCTTAGAAAATTTATCGACTAAAGTAAAGGTTAATATTTCTGATTTATGAGTATTTTCAACAGAAAAGCTCAATTTTAGTGTCACTGAAAGTTTATTTATGCTGTATGCGTTATAGAAAACATCGCGAAACATCATGTTGTAAATGTTCTCAATTGATATAATATACCATATACGAGTTATAGTAAATGTCTCGTTACACTGTGTATTAAAATCGTTTTTGTCAATCAATATTTTTTAATATTCATTAGTACCAACTAATATTAGTCTTGGTTTAATATGAGGAACTGATTATGCAAAAAGCCAACTTTACCGATAGGGAACGGTTGAACAAAGTTTAAGTAAAATCAGACCTTACAAATGGAAAAGAATTTCAATATATCAAATGAATTTCACCGGAAAACCTATTGAAAGCACTAGTAGTGGCAAGACGTTTGGAAAAGCTAAATGTTTTGAAGCAGATATTAATTTAAAAAGGCACATTAACCTTCTTTAGGTGTTGGGGTCAATATGACCCAAAGTGAACTTTCAAAACGCGATAAATTTTTATATTTTGCATCGGGAAGTTTTGAAGTTCTTGACTTCTCCTCTTTCAGGTCGCTTCTTGAAGAAGCGTCAATGTGGTCAATCAATGAAACTGATCCCAAAGTTTTGTAATATTTTTGACGGTTTATATAAAATCTCATCTAAAATGATATTTATACTCTGATTTAAAACCTGACCCTGGATTCTACGTGAAAATCATCCGGAAGACCCGGAACATCCCTAAAATTGGCTAATTCAGGGATCTTGTTCTAGAATTTTGAAGTTTTTTTCTGAAACATTTTTTAATGTTGAATTGGTATAAATTCATAGTTCCGAGTGAAAAATTTATCCAATTGGTCACATAATGACCGTCTGGAAAATCCGGAACATTCGCTAAACTAATCAATTTATAAAGTTGGTCCTAGAATGAGGTGGTTTTTTAGAGTGTCTTGAATTCTTATCTGAATGATTTCATACTAGAGACCTATACATGTTTTTTTGCTTCAATGACCTTCCGGAAGACCTGGTCAATTCATGAACCTTGTCATAGAGCTCTGAGATATTTCCGAAGAATATTTTGGAAATATCATTCGCATAAATTCGTTCTTGTGATTGGGATAAGGACTCTATTGGCAACGTAGTGATCTTCCGGAAGATCTGTCTCTGGAAGTCTGTGGTTTTCTTGAAAGTTTTTTGTCAGAATTATTATTGCAAAGAAATGGTATTTGTGGCCGTAACCAAGGCCCGTAGAATCTTTCCGGAAGATCCGCAAAAAAAAACTTCAGCTTTATTGGGCTAAATTCATGAATTTAGCATTTATACGGATGCTCCGGGTCTTTCGGATGATTTTCACGTGGAATGTGGGGTCGATAGTTGAGTCAAAGTGTCAATATAATTTTAGAGGGTTTTTATATAAACATTGTCGCTTGTTGAATATTATGAGAAATACTATTATTCCGCCGGAATCGGCATCGGAGTCGTAATCCGGAACATCCAAGATCAGTCTTTCATGTGCAAATTTGAGATATACATTCTAATTTTTGCTTTGTTTGTTTTTATTATTAGTATTGTGTCAATAAACCTAATAAAACGGTTCTGCATACATCTTTTTATGCCAAACATGACCCCATTCGGCACCGATTTCCACTGGCCAATCAGGTCAAAATGGTAATATTTACTAGAAACTGAAAATTAAAACTTAAATTAACGAACGATTTGGGCACAAGTTCATATAGATTCGGCTGAAAATGTGTCTTAAAATTGAGTTCGAAATCCGGGTCAATATGACCCGCTAACACCTTTTTCGTTACAACAAGTACCACTTAAAGAAGGTTAGTTTTATGATAATGGGCCACTTTTGTCACGGAGTACAGCAAGCCAGCTATGCATGTACATCTCAATCAATTCAAAGCGCCATCGATTAAACTTCCGAAGTTGACCAAATTCATTGCTGGTGGTAACGCGCCTTATTAAACTGCAGTTCAAACCAATGACAATATTCGTCAATTAGCATTTTTTTCGATAACGTGGATACCAGTTAAGCACACAGAAAAACAAACGGTAAACTGGATGCCACAATTAGCATGTACAACACGCCGTATAACAATGGTTGCATATAGGGCGTTCGATCGAGTAGGGCACTTGATATGGTTGTAATAAAAACAGTTTTAAATTGCTTATTCAAGTAGGCAACCGGCCATTTAATGGCATTGTTCGAATGAATAGTCATACCTTGGAAGTCGCAGGGAAAACATTACCCAAAATAAGTGCCATATGACAAATGGTTTTGGAGTCATTTGGGCTATCATAACACTTTCGTGTCCAACTTATTCTTGCTCTTATTGGATTCCAAAACTATAATTCTCCAAGTCTTTCAGCAATAATCCAATTGCATGAGATAGGTAGTCGAAGACTGCCTACATTTATTTTGGTGGTTACAAAAACATTTCAACACAACTAAGTTCTTTTAAAATTCTGTTTCGCTTCATGTACCGCCATTGTTCTTGGTAGCACAGCTGCTAGCTTAACGTTAAAGCCAGGTTTAATGCACCGGTAAACCTGGTTTAAAAGTTTAGCGAGAGTGAATAAATCGACCCTAATTGTAATCACTTCAGTTTCACGGGTAATACTAATAACGGTTAGTGTTCAAGATATGAATAAACCTTATGAGTTTTGCCTTTCTCATATAGAAAGGTTATGCAATCACTCTGAAAAACGTCAACCTAATCCCGGCCCGGAGGGCCGAGTGTCATATCCCATTCGACTCAGTTCGTCGAGATCGGAAAAAGTCTGTATGTGTGTGTATGTGTGTATGTATGTGTGTGTATGTGTGTATGTGTGTGTATGTGTGTGTATGTGTGTGTGTATGTGTGTGTGTATGTATGTATGTGCGTATGTGTCAAAAAATGTCACTCATTTTTCTCAGAGATGGCTGGACCGATTTGCCCAAACTTAGCCTCAAATGAAAGGTACAACCTTCCCATCGACTGCTATTGAATTTTGGATCGATCGGAGTTCTGGTTCCGGAATTACGGGTTTCAGAGTGCGGCCACACAGAAATATCTCATAAAAACTATAGGAAAAATTAAAAATAGAATTTTTATTTTTGATGCTAAATGTATTCAAGGTGCATAAAACGTCGAGATTTTTAATGCAAACACGAAAAAAATTTGACGAAGATTCACTTTTTTGGATTTTGCACATTTTTGCCTTTCTCATATAGAAAGGTTATGCAATCACTCTGAAAAACGTCAACCTAATCCCGGGATTTTAACAGGGGCGTAGTTGATGGTTTACGGAGAGGGGTTACACCCCCCCCCCCCTCTACTGTTCACTCCCCTTCTTTAAAAATCTCCTTAAATCACCCCTCAGACCACCACCTCATACCCCTCCCTTTCAACCCCATCATCTTTAAACCACCACTATATTACAAAGCATACCAATTTAAGCTGGGGAGTCGTTCGTTCATGGGACTTTCGCCCTCCTCACATACCCATCCCCATAGACAAAATGAGTTAGCAAGCAGATAACATTGATCTAATGCTGATTAGGCTGGCATGCCATTGTGTATAAGTGCAAAGTGTACTAAGAATGTAATGGACATTTCCACAATTATGTTGAACATAAAAAGCCTCCGTGCCATAGTTTAGAGAAATGAGAAAGGCACAATTGCACCGCTAGGTGGATTAAAACAGGTTTTTTTAAAGGGAAATTACGAACCATTAACCCTCCGTGAATGGTTCATTGAACGAGCAGCCTCTGGTGCGCTAAGACGATTTCGCTAGATTTTCAAAGCAGCATGCACTCAGTGCACTAGCGCGACTTCCGGGAGGTTAAGAACAGCGTTCTCTGACATGACGGTAGTCTCTAGAAAAGCATTTTACTGTGGATATAGAAGAACAGAAAGATATAACACGAAAACTTGAAGTCTTTCAATAACCTGTTGTTTTTAACGTTTACAACTACGAATTACTGAACTGAATTAACCTCCGAATCAACAAATCGATTTCCGTCAAAGTAGTTATTTTCAGTTGGTCCATTTGCATATACAATTTTATTCTACAGTCCGATGAATATTTCTGATAATACAATACTGCAATTCAATTCAAGTGAAAAATGTCATAGAAATTCACAGCCATTTTATTTCTGTCTAGAGAACAGATCAACCCAGCTTCTGTTGTCCACTGCTTCGAAAGACATTCGATAGCAACACGTTCAAGCATATAGCAGGCACTAAATGCACAGGCAGCTTTATGATGGGGCTTACAACCCGAGGGGGTGCGAAGAAGCAGTTGGCAGCATTGTGGCATCTCTTAAAATACCATCACCACCTAACCCGAACTAGCACCATCATCCGTGGAAGACGAGAAAGGTGTCATCTTTGCTATCACGTCACTCGTCGTGGATGACACTCTATTTTGCACTCTTCCTGATCCGTGTATAGCGTATCTATACGGTGGTAGAGAATAAGAACTGCTTAAAATGTGCTCAGCATTAACACGGAAATGGGAAAGGCGTGCATCCTTTCTCGTGGTGCATACCGCCTATACCCACACTACTGAGGATTACTTGGTCCTGGTGCAGCTTTGAAGCAATTCTATTTCCACGTAACCTTGAGTGACGAACGAAATATAGATTGCTTCCGATGCGATGATTTCATTTACGCTTATTGAATTTACTTATAAAATACAATTTATTTCAGTAAAGTTTCCACATTTTAGCTAATTTATTATAGTACCATGACACGCTAAAGAAAACCAATCGGAATTATGACTAACCTTGGTACATGGAAACATCGAAAAATGAACAAGCAGAACAGCGTTGAATTCCAGTTCAATTTTGAAAAAAATTATTAGCCTTTGAAATACCGTAGAAAATGGTCTAGATATCTCTATACCTATTATAATTTTGTATCACGTTTGTATTTTTTTTCTCTGTAGGGCACAAAGCTATGGATCATCATGGAATACCTGGGCGGCGGGTCGGCCCTGGACCTGATGAAAGCCGGTCTGTTCGAAGAAATGCACATTGCCATCATCCTGCGGGAAGTTCTGAAAGGTCTCGATTACCTGCATTCCGAGCGAAAGCTGCATCGTGATATCAAAGCGGCCAATGTACTTCTGAGCGAACTGGGTGACGTGAAGCTGGCGGACTTCGGCGTGGCCGGACAACTAACGAACACAACTTCCAAGCGAAACACCTTTGTCGGGACGCCGTTCTGGATGGCTCCGGAGGTTATCAAGCAATCCATGTACGACTCCAAAGCGGACATCTGGTCCCTGGGGATAACTGCAATCGAACTAGCCAAAGGCGAACCGCCCAACTCCGAGCTGCATCCGATGAGGGTGCTGTTCCTAATTCCGAAAAATAACCCCCCTCAGCTGACCGGCAGCTACACTAAGCCATTCAAAGATTTTGTCGAAGCGTGCCTAAATAAAGATCCTGAAAATGTGAGTAATTGATTTTCTTATTGTTGATTGGAAGATTCATTTTAATATTTCACAGAGACCAACGGCAAAAGAACTGCTAAAATTTCCCTTCATCAAGAAAGCGAAAAAGAACTCATATCTGATCGACTTAATAGATCGATATAAGAAATGGAAATCGCAGAAAGGGGAGGAAAGTGAGACGGAATCGGAGAACTCCGACTCGTAAGTCAATTCCCTGCATATTTAGTTGCGCTGGAGAGCACATTCTGATTCTTTCTTATTTCCAGCGAGGAATCGAAACCGGATAGCGACCTGGACGAGCCGTGGATCATGACGGTCAAAGGTATGCATTTTAACAAAAATGCTTTGGACGAATCGCTGGGATCACCAGTGAAACACAACGGAACTAGCAATAACATGATGAACATGGGTAACGCGAGAGACCGGGATCGGGATCGAGACTACAATCTCAATCAGCAAAAATCGAGTCAGGTAGGGATTTTTTATGCGGTGTAATATTTTGTTCCTTGCGTCTTCAATTTAGCGTGCAACGCTTAAACTTGTTATGAACTGTGTAGACTTAATCCGCTATTGGCCAAAGACGCCATTAAGCACACTACGGGAGAGTCATAAATTATTCAAAGACGATTTTATGATGTGAACACTATGAAAACCTTTTCTCAGAATTTCAATTTATCACACAAATACATTATTCGTTTGTCGAATTCATGATGCATAATGAATTTTACGTTAGGTTTCGAAAATTTGATGATTTATCAAAAAATATTTTTCGAGTTCCATGTTATTTACTGAGTTATTCGTATAATTATATCTGAAAACATCACATGATACAGACTACAGAGCAGTCACAATATTCATAAATTCTAAAAACACTATACATCGCCCTTATGGTCTGTCTTTAACCAGAACTCACTGGTAGTTTTCTTTAAAAATTCCGTAAATTTCGCGTCGATTTCACCAGTCTCTACGAAAATAACCCTGAAAATATTTCGCTTTAATGCAAAAGTGCTCATGCAGCAATCATAAGGACGTAACATTAGCTGAGAACCTAGCTTGTATAACTGCAACAATATTCTCTACGTTAAGTGCTGTGTCGAATCTATGAAAGACGAGGACCACATGCTCCGGTCTTGTCTCGACGGTTATGAAAGGGTGACACAGCGATGTAGGTACTGTTTAAAACAATCATGATCAGACAGAAATTGCGTCAGGTAGAAGGTTACTTCACCATGCCTCCTATTTACCCAGGTTGAGAGAATCAGTATAAGCCTGTGAGTCCGCTTTTCTTTTTCCAACGAGTCCCAATTATGCTGCCATTTGACCATCGAGTCATCTTTAATTGTTTTCCGTATTCTTTTGATCCCCTTCCGCTTATAGCATTCGTTATCTTCCACTAGGATGATGCCGATAGGGATCATTCCAGCAATAACGCAGACTGCCTCTGATGAGATAGTCCTGTACGCTCTCGCGATCCGCATGGTCATGAACCTGAACATATTACTCAGCTTTACTCGATTCCGCTGTGTCTCCAGCACCGCAAACCAGACCGGGCCTCCGTACCTCAGTAACGACAATAATACGCTAGTCAGAAGACGCCTCTTACTACATCATGGGCCGGTAATGTTCGGCATAACTTTTGCTACAGCGTTTATAGCTTTGGCCGCCTTCTCGCAGACATAGCCGACATGGGTTTTGAAGCTCAGTCGGTCATTGATCATTACGCCCAGCTGTTTCAGTGCCCGCTTCGAGACTGTAAGGGACCATTCATAAATTACGTAATGCAAAAATTGCCGAAATTGAACCCCCTCTTCCACCATCTAAATAAATTACCACACATTTTTCTATACCCCTTCCATATTACGTAAAAAATTCTTCAAATTTTTGTTTCTTCTGTAAAAACATGTTACATAACGTTCTACCTTACTCCCCCTTCCCCATATAATTTGTCGTACCGCCTTCCCATCCTAAAAGCGTTACGTAATTTATGAATGATCTCCAACAAGCTCCCCGACAGTGATTTCTGCTCGCTACAGCAGTTTGCAGTTGATAACCAATAGCACCTCCGTTTTGTGGTAGGCTATCTGTAACTTCACTCCTTGCATCCAGTTTCCATACATGTCGATCATCTCCATCGCCAACATTTCCACCTCTTCCGGCGTCTCACTCAGTACCGTTATTACGATGTCTTCCGCAAACCTGACGATCTCTACGTCTCTCGGCAGCTTAAGCATCAGTACGCCGTTAGACATCCCGTTCCAAAGCGTTAGTTCCAGGATAGAGCCTTGCGGGACTCTTGTCGTATTTCTAATCGATTTTTGTCCCTGGATTGTCTCATAGATCAGGACCCGGTTCAGGAAATAACGCCTTAGAATTCTACACTGGTAGCTAGGGACCCTCATTTTGTACAGTGATTCCTATTGGCTTCCTAGCTTCCGCTTTTGAAAACGTGTTTTGACGTCTATCGTTAGCACGGCACAGTATCGATTTCCCCTTTCTTTTCGCCCTATATCGGCTACTCGATCACGGTCCGAATGGCGTCCACCGTAGACTTACCTTTCCGAAATTCGAACTGGTTTTACTACAACCCGTTATCGCTTTCCGTGAATATTGTCAACGTGTTAAGGACAGCCATCTCCAGGAGTTTCCCGAGCGCATTCAGGCATATTGGTTTATAAGGCGATGGATCCTCCGGTGGCTTACCTAGTTTAGGCAGTAGCACTAACTTCTAGACGAGGGCCACTTCCATTTGTCAGGGAAGTGGCAATCGTCTAGAAGCGTTTGAACCACTTTTTTGAACTTATACGGGAGTGTCTTGATTACCGCTCTCAATGCGATGTTGGGGATTCCATCTGGTTGGGGTGCTTTCTTCAACTTTGCCATTGCGATGAGTTCCTTGTTGGAGATTTGTATCGCTTCCGTTTCTTATGATCCAAGAGCCTAACGACCTGTTCAGGGTATAATCCAAACAATATGTGGAATCGTTGGACTATATGGGTTAAAGTTCGTGTATAATTTATTTTTATTAGGGTTCGCATTGTCCCGCTCTACCTCGCCATACGGTATAATCAGCCATACCATTAGTTCGTGCTCCGGAATGAGCCCTTCTACGATAACCTTCTGTTAATCAGGGCACATTCCCAGAAGCGTCATGGGCCCTCTGAACTTTGCCTTCATCACACGGTGTGCGTCGCCACAGCGGCTGGTGTCGGCGCACTGGCATAATTCTGTAAAGCAAATCGATTTTCCTCGCTTTATCTCACGGTTCAATGTTACCCTTGCGGCAATATATTACACTCCGCTCTGTCCGCTTCGGTGCTAGCTCTCTAGGTGTATCTTCTTGCTCTAAGACAGTTTGTACGGAGGGCTTCGAGTTTCATCAGTACGCTGGACGCCATCTGCTCCTTGGTTCTAACTTTCTTGGCATTGTGGTGTCGCATATCCTTGGTAACGTTCTTGTTAACTTATCCATGTTCATGTCAGATGAATCGCTCGCTACCTGAAGTGCTTCCACAAAGAGATCGTTGTCAAATTACTTATCTTTCCACTTCCGCTCGTGAGCTCTCGCCCTCTGTATTAACGCTTGGTATCGTTGACCAAAACTTAACCGAATTACCATGCAGGCATGGGAAAATTCACTCATTCGTTTGATTGCATCTGATAGCCATTCATCCTTGGTTCAGCCGCACACAATCGTCATAGTGAGCATGGAGCAACGAACCATGAGAGGATGCGATGAATCCTCTCTCAACCACCATGTTTGTGCACTCCGAACGGTCAGCGAAC
>NW_026683356.1:0-75000 GCF_030247195.1 Topomyia yanbarensis | reverse complement strand
AGAAACCGAAACATAAAACATCAGCATCACGATATTTTTCCTGCGAGATAGCAGGGTTGGTTATGGGCCTATAAAGCCACCATTAAAATGAGCAGTATTCGCTGCATCCAGGGGATCCTTCGTTACGCAAAAGGTTTCACAAGCATCCTTGCTCGAAGGTTCACGAAAGAGCGTCTATACATCGCACTAATAGAGGCGTCGGGGCCAATAAATACAAAATCTTTGCTTTAAATGCATCGTCTCACTAGCTAGTATTTTACTAAGACCAGCCAACTTGCAGGGCTGCGTCTTTGATAAACAGAGCAATAAAATTATTTTCAATTACATGATTCATTCGACGAAACGTCGTTGACTAGCAATTGAAAACCGAGTTACGGCATGAAGCACGAATTGGCAACAGATTTGATCTTCATGTATCAAATGCAGAACCGAATGGCCGATCAATCTCCGACTGTGCTGGTTTTGGAACAAGGCCTGTTCTTCAACATCAGCATCATCAACGTGCATAGAACTCCACGCACTGCTGGAGCGTGAATAAGATTGCTGGGTATTACTGGGTATTTTAACGCTCTGGTTGGCCAGGAGGAGAAAAACAAACCGGTCATAGAAAATTGCAGCGCACAACAGCTAGCCAACGAAAACGATGTTTTGACTTCGCGGCCTTCAAAATCATGGCCGTGCGTAGTCTTTTCTTTCAACACTGTCTTGCATTTCGGTACACCTGGCGATCATCAAACCTAACGGAATCACAAATCGTCCAATATTTGATAGAAGATCGGATCTTCTCAGTCATCAAACGTTTCAGAACCTATGTATGTGCCAATGTCGATTATGTGATGATGGTTAGGATTCACCCAAAATCCTCCAAAATCAATCAATTCGGTACCGACCACGCCTACCACGTTATAATATCGCCGGATCAAAGCAATCTGACGTCACCGCAAGCTACACGCAATCGTTCGAAACTGCGCTGTCTGAAAAGTGCGAGTTCGAGGACTGATGGACACTGGCAAAACAGCAATCAATAGTGTAGCGGAGAACGTCGATGGTTGTGAAGAACGAAGTAGACAGAACGCGTGGTTCAACGAGAAATGTCAACCGGTGTGAAGAGAAAAAGTATACAAGTTGAGCAGTTCTACTGCGTCAAGCTACCGATTAGATTGTGGAAGAATACAGACTGAAGCAGGCAGGCAGCAAATCCAATTCTTTTGTGAGAAAAATGGCGCTCGAAGGAGGAGTGCGAGGAGCTAGAACAGCGATGATAGGTGATGTTAAGGATGCCATCAAACAGCTGAAGGTATCGGATCAGAACTTATCAAAATGAACCCAGATACATTAGCCTACATCGGTTGATAGTATAGATTTGGGATACCGAATAACTGTGGAAGGAGTGGAAGAATAAGATTATCTGTCCAATCTGTAAGCAAGGCGACAAGCTGAACTGTGAAAACTATCGCACAATCACCGTTCTCAATGCCGCTTTAAACATATAAACTATCAGGAGTAATTTCTAGCGACTGTTACCACTAGAAAAAATATTCGTACGAAATTATCAGCCCAAATTCATCGAAGAACGGTCTACAACGGAGTAAAGCTTCACTTATTGGTAGAATCTCCAAAAATGCCGTGAAAATAAAGTCCCTACGCATCATCTATTCGTCGACTTCAAAGCTGTGCATGATTCGGTTAACCGGAAAGTGCCATGGAAGATCATGGACGAGAACGGCGTTCCAGTAAAACGTAACCTATTAAATAAGTACGATGGATGGAACCCAGTGATGTCTGACGATAACGGGTGGATTATCTGGTTTATTCGAATTCCACAAAAGGCTTCGTCAAAGTGATGGTCTCTTAAATCAGATATTCCTCTAGAAGGTGTTATGACTCGACCGCCGTTGAACATGCGAGGTATGATTTCCAACAGATCCAGTCAGTTTATCTGCTTTTCCACTATTTTTTCATCGCACTGCATCAAGGCCATTGAGAATGGAGCGCAAATTGACGCCGTCTACCTCAAGGCTGCTTTCGACTGCGTTGATCACCAACTGCCACTAACAGAGATTAACTGATTAGTTTGCTCTTTACACTTCACCTGTTGGCTAGAAATCTACTTGGTTGACAGGCGACTTACTGACTCAAGCGTGGACCAGTGTAAATGTAGGACCGACCCTACAGATTTACCAACAGTTCAGGTATTCCACAAGGAAGCAACCTGGAACTGTAACTGTTTTCAATATTTTTTAACGATGATTGTCTGGTCATTCCATTGGGTTTCCGGCTCGCTTATGCTATGGTTTCCAACAGATCCAGTCAGTTTATTTGCTTTGCCTGTGACATGTACAATTTTAGATAATTCCCAATTATATCAGTCAGGAAACCAGCCGGAATTCTGGTTGTCTTCAGCCGGAATTTAAGTTCAAGTTACACCACCGATTCCGACTCGTTGTTGGTTGTGTCGTTAGAGCCGTAATTTCGACGAAACCAGATATAATTTCGAACCGTTCTCCGGATAGATTTTACTTGGTTGCGCCAGACTAAAGCGTGAGGTAGTGAAGATTTAGTTTAAGTTAAATACGTCCAAAACGGCATGCGGAACCGAATCGGAGCTGAGATTTGTCGGTAAAGTCACAAGACTCAGAAGTTTATGTAGCCATGGTGCTTAGGAGCGACATGCAGTTAGTATGGGAAATATTGTGACTGGTTGACTGGATCACACATTAGAAACGTTAATCAATGCATATGGAGCCTATGTTATGCTTACTGCTCTTTAGGGAAACTGAGAGTTTGAGAGAAGAGAGACCTGTTCGTAGAGTTATCTAAGGTAAGCGGTCAGACTCTTTGATAGGGACGTATTTCATCCTTGAACCGAGTACGACAGGGCCTAACCAGGCAGCAGCCTAGTAAAGTCCAGCCGGGAAATGTACCGGAATTGTGACTGGTTCTAGCTCGTATTCCAGCTCCAGTGACACAACCGATCCTAACTAGAATCGGTTGAGTCACTGAAGCCGAAATGCTAGCTAGAACTAGCCACAATTCCGGTTCATGTCCGGCTGAACATTACTGGGAGTGTATCGATGGACGGCGATAAATCGGCGAGGTAGTCGGCTCACTGCAGACACTGACAATAGCCATGAGATCCGGAGGCGTATTATCAGTGGAAGTCGTGTCTACTATGGACTCCACAAGCACCTGGGTTGAATAGAATTAGCTCTCGTAAGAAGTGTATCTTGTGCAAAGCACTAATAAGACCGATTGTTATCTGCGTGCATCAGACGGGGGCAATCCTTGCGGAGTACTTGCGAGCATTCGAAGTGTTTGGCGAAGAGCAGTAGTCTGAAGGCGGAGGATGAAGCATGAACTCGCGGAATTTGTTGCAAGGTGGTGAAATCTAGACGAAGTCGATGGGCAGGACAGATTGCGAGAATGCCGGACAACTATCCTGCGAAAGAAGGTATTCGACGGGAATGCGGTTGGCACAATACAACAAATCAAGTGGAGCAAGATCTAGGGAGTACAAAGCGCCCAAAGAAAAATGGATATGTTCCGGAAGAAAGTTTTAGAAAGGCGTGGAATAGGGTCATATGAGCAAGCTTATGTTTCCCGACGACTTAACCCTTTGTCTTCTACTGCAGGAGTCAGGGCATGGGTGCAAGTGTAATATTTCCCAGACATTTGTTGTCGGAATTTTATTGTCCAACCGTTCGAAATGGGAAATGGATTTTGTGTTTCCGTGTTTAATCACAATCAATCAATACCAACTAGGAAATTTATGTGCAGGAGTGCCTGAAAACGAACGGTTGCCTTTCCTCAAGCAACACAATTGTTCCGTTCTGTTTTGGCCGGATTTGGCATCTTGCCATTACAGAAAAAGGGCCGCGAAGAACGTCCATGTGGTGCCCAATGACATAAACCCTCCCCGCACGCCAAAACTCTGCCCAATGGAAAAATCTTGGACAATTGTCAAGCGGAACCTAAAGAAGAAGAAGCGAAAGACAATTGTCAGCAGAATGCAGTTTAAGGCAAACTGGCGGTCTACGGTGAGGAAAGGAGTGGGTTACCAGGAGGCTGCGCAAAACTTGATAGGAGAAGTCGAACGAAAGGCCCGGCAATTCGCGTTCGCTAAAAACGAAGCTTGAGTGAATATATTTTTTTTATCCTGTATGAATTGAGCTTGTAAAAGAAACATGTTTTGATTTTTAGTGAAAAATTTGACCACTTTACACACATTTTTGTTTGGCCAATTTTTGATCGTAACACTAGGTTGAAAACCCCACAAAATTTACATTCATTTCAACGTGAACAATCGCTTCCCATGTAACACTTGCCCATTTCGCCATATCTCACATTATTCTTGGTGTAATTTAGCTGGATACGTTGTCGCGTCGCCTTAAATGTGTGTTAGAACCTCGCTTGAAGTCATTACGCATGCAGTTGACCTTGCTTTCGTTTCTTCATTGTTGTTAATTGTGTTCGTATTGGTTCTATTCTTTTTTTCCTGGTTTTGATTTGCTAGATTCAATGATAATGTTCGCTGTGGCGTGAAGCAACTACTAAGGACTCGCGAGAAATACATTCGGTGATAAATTTTTGTTTTTTTTCTTCTTCTTTGTTTTCTACCAAGCTAAGCTAAAATTATAGGAAAAATGCATTTTTTCCGCTGATACCCCCTACGCCGTTGCTGACGTTCTTAAAGAAGAAAGAAGTGAGCCTTTTCCTGTAGAACTTTGTGAGCTCGTTCATTTTACGACGGCCCCCTTTTTCTCTCTTTTGCTCTCTTTGCTAAAGTCGCGGACGAATAGAGAGATTACACGCTCATACTAAACTCTCGCAAAATCTGATTACTTCTACGAATTCTCATTTCGGTTTATTCTTGAGCGCGTGACTTTTTGTTAGTTATATATTTTTTGCTTTTATTTATACATTTGCAAATTAAATTTACTGCGACCTATGGTTTTGCTTATGTTTTTAACGGGTTTTTTCTTCACACACTCTTGAAAAAAGGCACTGAAATTGTTGTTTCTTTGTGGACATAGGGGATCGGCGCTCCCAACAATATTTACTTTATTTTTTTTTATTTTATAAGCATTTCCCATTACTTTTAAATTCTTTATTTTAAGGTATAAATGTATATTTTTATTCTGCTTTGCTTTATACTTCGTCATCGTATTTAATAAGCATGTTTTTTTGAGTGTGAGTACTAGCATTTCTGTATGCGTATGTGTGTGGTGTGTATTTGCAAAATAGACGGATAAATGAGTGGCGTCTGTTGCGTGGCGATTCGTAAAGACGTTATGGCGTGGCGTGACGATAAGAACAGGGTTTGCCGTAACTTCAAGCGAGGTTCCTTATGCTATGATGATCTGCGATTGCTATTGCTGAATTCCCTCTCTATCGGTTCCATGCTAGGGTGGTGCCTACATTGGTGGTCATTTTGTTTTTCTTCTTCTATTCGTCTGGTAAAGTGGCAAGAAACAATTTCATATCGACGATGCATAAAAATGTGCTACCTTCTGCTCGCTCTAACACTTTCAATAACATCTCTCTCTCCACGTCCTCTCTTTGTTGTTTTTGTTTGTTATCTAACTAGTCGCTCTTTTAATAGTTAAATCTTTGGTATGGTTCTGTTTTTATCTTGCTTTGCGCTTTCCTACCATTCCTTGTTCCATAAGCATTGTACAAGAAATAATTTAACCTACCCCGCCTACTGTGTTGATGACAAAATAACCTAAGGATGCGGTTTGCTATTTTCATCTGAAATATATTCACAAATGCTACACGCTTGGTTTCACTTCTCGAATAACTAAATAGTAGTGAAAATAATGTACATTGTCGTTATGACTGAAGCTACTATCGTCCTAATTTTGTCATTGCTGTCAGTTGTCACTTAACGTTTCGATACTAAATATGGTAGTTTAATAATTGATAAAAATATACCAATTAAAAATAGTTTTTATTTCATTCCACCTTTTTTGATCGGCTTCGTAGATAAACTTTTTTTTTCATACAAAAAAATATTTTTCCTACTTCTCGGTATGGTTTGCCTCCTTCGCCATCTTTTCGTGCGTATTTTGTTCTCTCCTAGTTGTTGCAAGTGTCGCAAATACTCTCTTTGTCTAGCTGTTTTTTTTTATTTTCACAATATGTATATAGCTAAAAATGTAAAAATGTTCTTTTTGGTTGCTTTTTGTTTTGTTTCGCATTTTTTCGTGATTTTTTCGAATCCTTTTCGTCAAAGAAGCTTCTGTCTGTATGTGTATGTGTGCGGGTGTCTTTCACGCTTCAAAACTGACAAAGCCGCCCGAAAGCACGTACCACCACTACACAGAAGCTCGATTGGTAGTCATGGTTTTTCTTTTTGTCTGCGGTCATAGCCATAGATACGCGAGAGCTTCGCAGAATTGAATTCGAACACTGAAGGGAATGGATTTGCGGGGGATCGTTTCGCTTCGAATGGTGACTTTAGCGAATGCCTGAGTGTAAGAGAATGAAAACAATGGGAAGAGAGTTCTCTCCCTCTCGCTATTTTTTTCGTCGTGCTTCTCCGTGCGGTTACATGGCGTGTACCGGGCACGGTAGGAGACTTTTTCGGTTATTAAATTTGAAGAAAATACACATAATGGTAGTAAAGAAAAGTGTGTTGGCTTTCTTATACTTTTTTTGTAACTTCGTGAAACTGTTATGCGCGTGATTGGTTCGGTGTCTCTGCTTAGTGTATGTGTGTAGGAGCGTATTTGTTAAAAAAATAGATCGCGTTTTTTTTGCTTTACCTCATTTTTGTTTCTTTCGCCTTTTTGATTTAACGAACATCATTTCGTGCGATAATGTTCAAAAAATTTGTTACTTAACCATACTTACAATTAGTTGTTATTTTGCATTAAATTTATGTTATTCATTAATGATAATATTTGAAAAGCTTGACTAGTGTTGTTTATTATTAATTAAAGGCTCGCCCCAACCCCTCGCGTTTGATTTACAAATTAGTATGTATTATATAATAATTACAGTACTTTCTTTTATTGCACGCAGAAACATATTAATGATTTTTTCTTTTAGCTGGTTGTTTTTTTCGCTTGTTTTCATAAACCTTTTTGTTTGTTGTTTTTTTACAATAGTTGAACAAAACCTGTGCGATTTTTTGTTTTTTTTTTTCTCTTATCAATAATATAAAAAGCCTTAACATTATCGCAGCAATGCCGTTTTTAAAGGTTTGATTTTTTTGGTATTTTTACATTTTTGTTTGCTTTGTAGAAAAATAATAAATAAAAATGCATATGACTTGCATGCTCCTGCTTTAGCCAATATAATATATTTACTTCTTTATTTAATCTCACTTTATTCACATGTGTTACTGCTGTTACTTTTAGTTATTTTCGCTCATCCAGATTTGCTTACTCTTGTCGTAATTTTCCTTGTTTTGTTTCGAATAAACATTGATTTGATTGTTCTTGACTTGCCCCTTGCTTATTATTTGCCTTTTATTTTCCTGCAATAGTTTTTTTTTCATTTTTCTTCTTGCTTTTCTCGTTAGCCCTCAGTATTTCCCTGTCAAGAGTGGGAACAAAAGTATATGGAAAACGTAAAACAGTCCAGCTTCCAATAGGAAAATGTTTGTTGTAAAACTGAAAGAATCCGTGCCCCAAAATTGTTGAAATATGCGAAGTTTCATTTTTCTCCGTCGGATGGTTGAATTCCGCCTGCTACTCTCGTCCGATTCGCATTGATTTGTGATTTCAGTTGTTGCATCCGTTTCACCGTGCACACTGGTTGTTGTTTTTCTGTTCGTTTGGTTTGTTTACACTGTCGCGTTGTTTGTTTTGTCTCTTGCTTTATTGTTCGTACAAAAGTGTGTTGGATATTGGTTTGTTTCCGATTGATTTCACTATTTTACATATCACATATGTTTTATTTTGTCTCGTTTGTTTATTTTATACAGTTTTCTTTCACTTCACTTGGTTTTGCCGATTTGGGTTCACTTTTGCTTGCTGTCACTCGGTTTTCTTGGGTCAGTTTTACTCATTATTGTTCGTTCACTTTCACTACCGTTTGGTTTTATTTGATATTGTCCTATTCACTGATTTTTGTTCGTAGCATGGTACGGTCTCACCATTGTTTGTTGAAAATCGGTTTTTTCATCGCATCGGTTTGGGTAGTAGTACAGGTAAATGGTTTCGAGAATTAGGATGGTCATATTCGAAATAACAGGTAACTTAAAGGCAAACGATTTCGGCAACGGAAATGAAGAATATATCGCTTTCCTGGCATGCTTTCTTTTTTATCATCCGGTTGTTCAGTTCTGGTGGATACGATCTCGTTATCCCTGTTGAGCGCGTGATCACTTTCTCTTCGCTTCCCTTAGCCTTTTTGGTTCGGTCTTTGTCCACATGAGATTTTGGTTGTTGTTTTCTAATGCACAGCTTCGGGGTTTGATCTTTTTTTTGGTTTTGTTACACGTGTGTTGTTTTGTTCACTTGTTGTTTGTCCTATGCGATTAAAGTTTTTCTTTAAATAATTAAATTTATTATATGGCAGTCGGCTTTTCCCTTTCATTATTGAATATTTTTTCTTTTTTTGTCGGTTTTGTTTTTTAGTACTCTAAATCCCTTAAATATTATTTCTGTCGTGCTTCTGAATCTGAATCAGAGAGAGGGGGGCGAGGCCTGGCTCAGACATCCGCCGATCGTGAAGTTATACTTGGCGATCGTGAGTGTATCACGACTCGGTGACCGTTTTTAGTTACAAATCCATCACTTTCTACTAGGACGGCCGTTTGACGACCTTGAGGATCATTATTGCCATCGGGCGATTCTTTTGGTGATAGATTATGCTCCACTATACCTAAGTTAGCCTGAGAACCACTACCGCCTCCACCGCCAGAGCCGGGTGATGTTCCTCCGCCACCGCCGGGACTACTTCCACCACCACCACCACCACCTCCGATACTACCGCTACTAGCTCCACCGCTAATAGTACCGGCACCGCCACCACCATCTCCGTCGCCGCCGTCATTATCACAAACGTCGGCGTCGGTGTCATCTCCGGTGGCACCGCCACCACCGCCACCACCACCACCTTCTTTGTGCTTCCGCCATGCGTGCTGTATCAGTCTGGCGCAATATTCTTCCCGCTGACGCCACAACGTCGAAGACACTGGCTCGTAGCCAACCTCATCCGGACGCTGTTGCACTTCCCCTAGTTCGGCAGTTTCCTCGATTGGATTGCCTTTTCGGGCAAAGAAATCCTTCGTCAGGGCATCCAGAATGTCCACACAGAACATCATATCACCCCGACAGATTGGGATGTCCATCGAGATGATCTTGTACCGGTTCGGCTTGTGGATCTGCAACGGTGGTTCCAGCACATCCAAAAAGTCCGACAGCTGATCATATCGCACGTACTGAGTACCATCCGGATCAAACTGCTGCCAGATTTCATAGTACATATCGTAGTCATCGTCCGTAAGACCCTCCTGTACATCCTCGGTGGCTTGCGAATAGTTTTCGAGAATGACAGCGATGTACATGTTGATAACGATCAAAAAACTAATTACGAGGTACGCTAGCAGATACGTGATGCCGATCGTTGCCGAACCGCAGTTTCCCGGATAACCCTTGTCGTTGTCAGGCGGCAGGCAGTCCTCTTCGTTGATTATGCCATCCAGCACACCATCCCAACCGGCCGACGTGGACATCTGTAAAAATATAGACCCCATTACACATACGACCCATCCGAACTACACCGATCAACCGCTCACCTGAAACAGCAGAATCATGCTCTGCCCAAAGGTTTTAAAGTTGTACACATCATCCAAACCGCTCTTGTCCTTTACGTGCATGAAGAAGGACATACCGAAAATGGCAAAGATAAACATCACCAAAAACAGCAGCAGACAGATGTTGAACAGCGCCGGTAGGGACATGGCCAGAGCGAACAGCAACGTTCGGATACCTTTGGCACCTTTGACGAGACGCAGCACACGACCGACCTTGGCTACACGAACGACTCGCAGTAGTGTGGGTGACACGAAGTACTTCTCGATGAGATCGCTCAGTACGAGACCTACCGAGAGATAAAACCGGGATATGTTGAAGATCTAAACTAAAACCGAGTGTCGAACAGCAAACTTACCTAAGATGGACAGGATGACGACGACGAAATCGAACAGGTTCCACGGTTCGATAAAGTAATGGTAGCGCAAGGCGAATATCTTCATCAGACACTCACTACTGAAGATGCAGATGAAGATCATGTTGAGGTAGTCCAGCACCGCACTGAACGTATCCGTTTGCTTGTAGTGATCGAGCGTCATCGTTAACATGTTGAACCCGATGAACAACATGATAATCATGTCGAACTTTTTATTGGTAACTATTTCGAATACTATTGCTTGTGGTCTCCACTGTAAAAAAAGTACGATCGCAAAATAAGTTACCGACGCAATTCTCCGTACGACGTCAACTTACCCTAGGCCGTGGAATAGCTTTCAGCGGCTTCTTCGAGCCCATCTTTTTCATTGCGTTGTAGTACTTTTTCTGATCCTCCGTCATGAACATCTCCAGCGAACCACCCGCTTTCTTCTTCTGCTCGTTGAAATTGTCGATGATGACACCGATGAACAGGTTGAGGGTGAAGAATGATCCGAAGATGATGAAGAACACGAAGTATAGGTACATGTAGATATTGGTCTCACGAATTGGCTGTTTGCCGACCTGAAAAATGATCCATACAACGTTCAGTAACGTCTTCCAAATTAGACAAAAATCAGGTATAAATCACCTCTCGCGAATCGATCGCATCGTTCATGATCTGAATCCAGCCCTTAAACGTTGCCACCTGAAACAAACACAGGTACGCCTTCCCCACGTGGTCGAAGTTCATCGGTGAGTTCTCCCACGTGTAGTTCTCCGTCTTGCACGCCACGTCGTCCGGAATGATTTCGTGGGATAGCGTTGTCTTGTTCGAATCGACGCACTGGGTAGTGCGAGAGAAAAAAAAATATAAATGGATCATGGAAAAGTAAAGTTTTCGGGCGACTTACCTTAAAATACTTGCCAGCAAACAGCTGCACACCCATAATGGCGAAAATTAACCAGAATATCAAACAAACCAATAACACGTTGAAGATGGACGGTATAGCCTGTACCAATGCATTGACGACGACCTGGGCGGGAATGGGTTATTCAAGGGAAGGCTATAGTTAGATATCGTTACAAGCTTGATGTCTGGTAATGAACACCACTTTTTATCTTCTTATTAATAAAAATGCGACACTACAACTAAGGCATTATGGCTAAATGAAGCAAGCAAGTTGATAGCAAATATGGAGCTTTATGTACAGAAAGGGGAAGAAGCGTAACGATTAGTAAATTAGTATGTGTGTTATGTACAGACCGATTTAGAAAGTTGAAGTGCACTTTCAAATTATGATAAAGATTTATTTATTTATTGTCAATTCCTAGTGATATTTTCGCAGGATAGGTACAACGGTCCTTGGGTTTTTTCCCATTTTGCTGTTAATCCGCGGACTTGTTTCAAGTTCCTTACAATTGGAAATACGTGAGATGTCAATAACTATCGTGGGATTAATACATTGAGCGCAGAGCGCACGATATCGCAATTACAAAATGGAGCAGTCTGTAATAAGCGAAATTGTTTTGCAATGTTTTCGATTTTACCCAATAGATCGATAGCTAGTAATTATTCACATGTTTTGCTACGCCAAGAATACCTCAAGGGAGCTACTTGGGATTGTTGATCTTTATGTTGTGCTTCAATGGTGTACATGTAGTGCCGAAGATTTCCCGATTGAGTTTTGCGAATGATCTCCTAATTTTTCATATGATTCACTGAATTTAAAATCGCAGATTTATTCAACAACATGTTCAAGTTTTCGCTCATTTGTTGTAGCACAAAGCGCAAATACAGCAGATTACCTAATTATTTTGATCATATCATCATATGTAACAATCTTACGCTCCGATTAACATTTAGACGAACGATTTGCAGTATGCATGGAAACGTCGATCAGTTTTCGATAGCAACGTTTGTTGACAAACTCTATGTCTATGATTTTTATTTTCTTTTACAAAAGCTCAATGGCTCCTTTTATTGTAAAAACGTATTCTTACCCAGCTTTCCCAGAATAAAATAAGATCATCACAAATTCGGCTTTTCATTTAACGTGCATATTAGAGTGACAGGAAAAAAAGACCCTTATCGGCCCACCCCTGAGTCGATTCCTAGTCCCACCAGGAGTACTTGTTCCAAATTTGAAGCAAATCGGACAAGTCTAGCTACCGGACCAACGTGCTTGAAATTTGCATGAGATTTTTCGACAATTTACATGGAGAAAACCCACTAACTCGCCTTTTGCCGCTAGGTGGCACTGTATGCATCGTATTATCACTGTAAGTGAAAATGAGAAAGACAATTTAATTGTCTACAACTTTGTCGAAGACTGCTAGCCAATCCGACTTTGTTAAAAGAAGTTATTAAACTTTTAACGAAGTGATGTCTGAGTCAGTTTTCTATGGGGCCAAGCAGTGCATGGTTATGTATCAGTACTCGATTCCCACAAACTAAACATTTTCGTGAAATAACCGTTAGATTTAACTCAATAATATGTTCAGAAGAGTTGTAGTAAATAATACGAGTCATGTTTTGCTTAGAAAATTTTAGTTCCACATTGTACCACATAGATGGCGCCAACACTAACTTTTCAACGGAAAGAGATAGATATTAGGTGCCTTCTACAAAGTTGTAGAGCAGGCATTTTTCAATAATTCCTCCGAACATTTATATATTCTATCTCTCTTCTATGAAAAGTTAGTGCTGGCGCCATCTATGCTGTCACAGTTGGAACTAAAATTTCTCAACCAAAACATGACTCGTATTATTTACTACAATTCTTCTGAACATAATATTGAGCTAAATCTAACGTATTTCACAAAAATGTTTAATTCGTGAGAATCGAGTACTGATACACAACCATGCACTGCTAGGCCCCATAGAAAACTGACTCAGACATCACTTCGTGAAAAGTTTAATAACTGCTTTTGACAAAGCCGGATTGACAAGCAGTCTTCGACAAAGTTGTAGACAATTAAATTATCTTTCTTATTTTTACTTACAGTGATAATACGATGCATACCGTGCCATCTAGCGGCAAAAATGCGAGTTAGTGGGTTTTCTCCATGTAAGTTGTCGAAAAATCCCATGCAGACTTCAGGCACGTTGGTCCGGTAGCTAGAGTTGTCCGATTTGCTTCAAATTTGGTACAAATGCTCCTAGTAATCGAATCAGGGGTGGGCCGATCGAGCTTTCAAAAATTCAGTATTTCGCTCGGAGGTGCTCGTTCAACATTTTTCAGTTTTCCAGTGATATACAGTAGATATACAGGAAATCGCAGTCAATCGTTCAGTAGGTCGTTTTTCCTGTTGAGTTATGTGTTAGTAGGTTGATATATCGTGAGAAAAGTTTAATTTTACGTAGATATTTATAGTCTCATCTTAATAACTTTGACAATCACGTGCGTCAAGCACGCCACCAAAAAATACGCCCTTTGCTTCCGCTTTGTGTTTATAGCGCCAACTGGACATGAGTAGTTGATGCAACAATCCCATGGATGGAGGAGAATTCTTTTCCAAAAATCCCATGAATTATTTTATTCAGAGCAACACGCTGGTGAGATCGTTTCTTGTAATTTTTCAATTCTTACATATTTTTCCCAAATATTGTCCCTTTTATACGTTTCAGAATTAAAAATATTATTCTTCATTCTGGAAGTGCGAATATATTGCAAATATCCAATTGATACGTGGATGTATTCGCGTGAGGCTTATTGCATATGAAGGCGGGCTCAGAATGTACTTGTATGATCAAGCATTCTTGAAATGGGCCGTTGGATGTACAGTAGAGCTATCGCCTTTCATCTCCAGGGCTAAACATGTGAACATTTTTCGATAAAATTAAATATTTCATTACAAAGATGCAGACAAGTTTCTTCCATAAAAGCATTACCGGTCAGTGGGAGATGGATTGTATAAACACACACACCTATCGCCCTGATGATCCCCATTTGCACCACCCGAAGGACGTGGAATGCTACCGGCAGAGAAATGCAAATAACAAAAAGAGACGTCTGAGCGGACTCGTTAGCTAAATGGGAGCAGGAGTGGGACAACGCGGAGAAAGGAAGGTGGACCCACCGACTCATCCCAAATGTGTCGATTTGGGTGCATAGGAAGCATGGAGAGGTTAACTTCCATTTGATGGAGTTTTTTCCGGGCACGGATGCTTCCGGAAGTACCTGCATCGGTTCGGACATGCTTCGTCACCCCTTTGCCCGGAGTGTGCGAACGTGCAGGAAACACCGGAACACGTGGTCTTCGAATGCCATAGATTCGAAGATATTGGTAGGGGTATAACTGGTGTGACAGTTGACAATATCGTCGAAGAGGTGTGCCACAACGCTGTCAACAGAGTGTTTACGAGCATACTCTCCGAGCTGCAGAGGAAGTAGTGAAGGGACCAACAAGAAGCCACAAATTGGGTTTCGAGAGAAATTCCGCTGCCGGGGAACTCTTCGACGGGGTAGACTACGTCCACCGTCGGGGACCAGTTGAGTAGTACGTGACGTAGCACCGGGTTTGGGTCGTCAGCGCACCAGTGAACCGAACGTCAAACTTCACCGGAATCGCTGGACCGACCTCGACACCCTATCGGGTAGCTCGTGAGTAGGCTAGATCCACCGCCGGGAATTAGACCGAGTAGACCGCGTCGCACAGCTAGCAGTGGGTCGTTGGGGCGCCAGTGAACCGGAAGCTACGCTCCACCCAGAATCGCTGGATAGACCTCAGCACCTACTGGCTGGCCTGTTGATTAGGCTAGATCCACCGCCGGGGACTAGATCGAGTAGATCGGGACGAAGCGAAGAGCTTAATGGCTTACGAGAACGAACATCGGCATCAGGAGAAATCTACCGCTCGGTTTCGGGAGAACATCCCTCGCCAGGGAATTCTTCGTCGGAGTAGGCTAGATCCTTTGTCGGGGACTAGACCGAATAGTTCGCGAGCAAGTAAGGGTGGGAGCTGAATGGCTTATCGGGTGAGTAGAGCGAAATGGAACGAGGGGCTTAAATGGCACCGGACAGAAAGCCAAAGTGCTCAAGAAGTTGTGGTGCTAAAACAAAAGAATCGGTATTGGGAGAACTTTCTTCTCCGGAAAACTCTCCGTCGGCGTCAGCTAGATACACCGCCGGGAACTAGAGCGAACCGGACGCCCTGCTCCACCGGAATCGCCGAACTGATCTCGACACCTGGTTGGTTGGTTCGGTTTCGGAAGAACTTCTCTCGCTGGGGAATTCTCCATCGAAGTATGCTAGCTCCATCGTCGGGGACTAGACCGAGTAGTTCGCGAACAAGTCGGGAGCTGAAAGAATAAGTGGTGCTGAATAGTACGAGAAGGGAGTTGCGGTGCTGAATGACAGACGCAAGCCGAGTTGTGGTGCTGAACGGCACAAGGGATCGTTAAATTAGACAATCTGAAGTTACCGCTCAGATTGTCTTCATGATTGTCCACCCAGATCGGTAGAGCCGGGGAGGAATCGGGTTCTGGGCAAGAGCAGTGGTTTTTAGCGGTTCGGGTGATGGTTTTTGTACATTTTTTCCTACATTCTCAGTGCTTTTTTGAAAGTTTTTTTTTGTTCTCTAAAAAAACACATACACACGGTTTCCGGAAAGGTAGATCAACTGTGGATGCCATACGAATGGTCGTGGAAACTATGGAGGCTGCGCAGAGGCAAAAGAGATGAGGAAACCGCTACTGCGGAGTGGTTACACTGGACGTAAAAACGTCTTCAACAGCGTAAGTTGGGCCGCAATCGCCGCACAGATTCAGAGTTCCCGATTACCTCTGTAGGATCCTGAGAGGCTATTTCCAGAACCAGCAACTGACCTACGAAACTGACGCCGGAAAAAGAAGTGCAACCGTAACAGCGGGCGTTCCACAGGATTCCATACTCGGCCAAACTCTTTGGAATGCTATGTACGACAGAGTGCTGAAGCTGAAGCTCCCCAGGGACATGAAGCTTGTCGGTTTTGCGGGCGACGTGATGCTCCTAGTGATCGGCGAATCACTAGAGGACGTAGAAGTACTCGCAACGGAGCAACCGAAAATCAGTACAGCAGGCAAGAATTTCGGTCGAAGAGTGTATCATCAACTCAAAGCGTGAAGTTAGATAACTGGGAGTTATGCTAGACGACCAGCTAAACTTTAATAGCCACATCGACCACGCATGCGAGAGGGCCGTTAAAATTGATCTCGGCACTATCTCGGATCATGCCCAACAATTCGGCGATCAGCAGCAGTAAAAAGCGACTACTGGCGAGTGTCTCCACATCGGTATTCGGATACGCAGAGGAAATACGAGATACGAAGAGGATCTCGGCTGAATAGCACGATGGCCATGCGGGTGTCTAGCGCGTATCGAACTATCTCGTCAGAGGTATCTACGTGATAGCTGGAACGATTCCCACAAACCTTCTACTCGTAGATGATAGTAAGTGTTATAGGAATCGAGGCACGAGAATAGTCCTTAAACGAGCCCAAACTGACACCTTAATCAAGCGACAGCATCAGTGGGATAACGCTGTAAATGGTAGATGGACCCATCGACTAATTCCATGCTTGTCGGTGTGGGTGAACAGAGCGCACGGTGAGGTGAACTTCCACATGACTCAGTTCTTGTCTGGTCATGGCTGTTTCAAAAAGTGTCTGAACTGGTTCAGCCACGCGAGTTCGCTGTTCTGCATCGCTTGCGGAGATGCAGAGAAAACGTCTGAGCACGTGTTTCTCGCGATTCGAGCACGAGCAAAACGAAAAGAGAACCATTGTTGATGAGGACATTAACATGACCAATATTGACCAAGGAATGTACGCGGACAAAGAAACCCGAGCAGAAGAAAATAACTTCAGAATACCAAATTCAGGTAGCCTGTACCCAAAACTTGAACACCACGATAAGGTATTGAGGAGCCTTACATAAGAGGTAAAATACCTGAAGTAATAACTGAGACATGTACTACAAATAACTAGTTGATAATGAAACTAGTTATTATAATACCTGAATAATAACAAAACCTTTTCAACCTTCCAATAACAAAATTTACTGTATGGAGGTATTCAATAAAGTATTGATTTGGTATTTCTAAAAATCACTGGAATACACAAATAATACTAAAATAAAGTATTATACCTCATTGATGTATTAAGCAGGTATTGAAAAATGTTCCGTCAATACCTGCTTAATACCTCGATAAGGTATTGATAATTAATACCAGGTTTTAGTATGGTACCAGAAAATAGTATGCTTGAGCTATTGGCCAGTTATTTTCTCCTGTTAGGGAAATGGGACGCGGTGAACATAACGCAACGAAGCTGGTGAGAGGAGCAACGACCAGCAACGTAGCAGTACACGGCCTCGGGTCGTCGTGGCACCGATGAACCGGATGTTACACTCCAACTGGAATCGCCGGACCGACCATGGCACTTACCAATTCAGTCAGAGGAAGAGAGATAAAGTAGACAACCGCGCGCATCGTCGACGATAGGTAGTTGGGGCAACTGAGAACCGGAAGTCATCTTCCCCTCGGAATCACAGGACTGATCTTGGTACCTAATCGACCAGCATCGAGATAACGGTTTCGAGAGAAATTTCAACGTCGGGAAATCTCTCCGTCGGAGTAGACTAGGTCCACCGCCGGGGACTAGTTCGAGTAGATCGGAAAGTAGCACCGGCAAATGGTCGTCGGGGTGCCTGTGAACTGGAAGTCACCCGGCACCCAGAATCGCAGAACCGACCTCGGCATCTGCCCGGGTAGCATCGGTTTCAAAAGGTCTTCCACAGCCGAGGATCTCTTCGTCGGAGTAGGAAAGATCCATCGTCGGGAATTATTCCGAGTAGTCCGTAGCGAATCGCCGGCTTGGACCACCCTCCAACCAGAATCGCTCGATCTACCGTGGCATCCAACTGGTCAACGTAGAGAGGAGCGCATGTAAAATATCATGCCGTGCAGGACTGTTATGGCGGTTATGAGACCAGCGAAATCTAGCACAATCAGCTAGACCAGGAATCAAGCGAAGTACATTAGCACACCTCCCCCCGAAGTAGTCATTTCAAATGGAATCCGGGGGTTCAGGCAAATGTCGGACTGCTTGGTGGAGTTTAGAGGAGTAGGGTTCAGAGTTATCTTCTCTGTTCAAAGTCCCTCACTCTGGCACACGATGGACGAAATCGGTAGTATGCTCTAACTATTGAACATGTGTTGGGTCGGCGTAAAAGCTTACCACCAAGTAAAAAAGAAAAATACACAGAGAGAGAGAGAAAGAGAGGGAGAGAGAGAGACCCCACTATTAACATTATTTTATCAATGCAAGTGGCACAAGAAAGAGAATTTATTGCTTACAACTTTGACGAAGACTGCAATCAGTCTAACTTCCTTAGGAGAAGTTATAGTGATGCCTGAGTCAGTTTTTCATATGGCACGTGATGGTGAATCAGCACGAGCTTTATTTTTTTGCTAAATAATGCTTTTTGCAAACTAGTATAGTATAGTTTAGCTGACTAGTATGTTTGGACCAATTTTAGTACATGATATAAGTCAACGTTTGACTACAAAATTGCATTTGACCGCATAGAAGGCACCAACACTAACTTTTATACGAAGAGTTCGGCATTTAGTCTGGTTCTTTTATCAACTTTTCAATGAAACAAGATAGACCTTTGCAGCTATTCGTCATTTGCGAAATGCGTAAAATTTTAATGTCTTAACTACGATGCAATGTTGTCGGCAGTACAGGAGCGATGTCTTTGAAAAAATTTCTTTGTAGGCAAAACGGTGCATGCCGTCAGCCGCCGCCGCCAATCTAACTTCTTCTCTGGGACGAACCATCAACCGAATTTGCGTCGTTAATGCTGCCATTCTTGCAGCAAATTCCAAGCTGAACGCATCTAGTTCTCCGGGCTTAGATGGCGTTCCCTCGAATTTTGTCAAAAAGTGCATCAGCAGGCTTCTTGAACCACTTTGGCGATTCTTCGCGCTATCACCCACTATTGAAATATTCCCTTCTGGAAAGAAGCGCACATGTTTCCAGTCCCTAAAAAGGTAACAAATCGAACATTGATAATTATCGGGGAATCTCGTGTTTAAGTGCCGTATCAAAACTATTCGAGCTGGTTGTTCTGGACCCTACTTTCTTTCACTTCAAATACTACGTTGCCTCCGACCAACACGGTTTTATGCCTAAACGATCGACAACGACCAACTTGCTCTCGTTAACAACATATGTACTCGATGGATTCGCTGACGGATTGCAACCGATGCTATTTGCATGGATTTATCTGTGGCCTTCGACAAAATCAAACATGATATCGCAATTGCGAAACTGGACAAGCTCGGTATTCGTTGACAACTTCAGCGCTGGTTTCGTTCCTACCTCGATGGAAGGCAACTCCAAATCAGTATTAAGGACTGACTATCTGCACCATTCTTCGCTACATCCTGCATCCCACAAGTAAGCCATCTCAGTCCAGTAATATTCCTTCTCTACTTTAATGACGTGAACATCAAATTACAAGGACTCCGCCTTTCTTTCGCCGACGACATGAACATTTTTCAGCAAATATGGGATAAAACCGATGCCAAGTTTCATCTAAGTGTCTTGGAGAGCTTTAGTACGTGATGCGATCTAAGCAGAATAGTTTTAAACCCGAGTAAATGTGCTACGTTCACGCGGAAGCGCCATCCGACTCAGTTTAACCACAGATAACAGACGTTTAGGCTAGAACAAAATTTCTTCAAAAACCTGTGTAAACTTTCAAATTGATAAACGTTGGAAATCCGTGTTTCACTATTGCCATCTGCGCAACTGTTTGCTACACGTGTTTGACAGCTGCACTCTAACTGCATTGTATCGATCACTGCGCCATCTGCAAACATTTGCCAAACGTGTTTCATACTCTAATTTATTCGGAATTTCAGTAGCGGGTATTTACACACGATTCAAATCGAGCTTAAACTTCTGTTATCTGTAGTTTAACTAGGGAAAATGTACTTTTGCATATAAAATATTTAAAATAATCCATAAAGAATTGTAAAACGATCCATAAAAAAGTTGTCAATGTTCCATAAAACAAAACTGAAAATCCATAAAACTGTGAGAATGATCCATAAAAAAGGGTGATTTGATCCATAGATTTGGTAAAATTGAACCATAAAATGGTCTCAAAAGAGCACTAAAATAGTAATAAAAGAGCAATTAAAATGAACCAATGCCCCATAAAAATATTGGAAATGTTCCATAAAATGATACATTTTGCGCCATAAATTAACTGCCATTGATCCATAGAATATTAACAAAGTACATTAAAACACGTCGATATGTTCCATAATATCGACAAAAATGTTCCACGGTATTACAAAATGGAGCAATAAAATGTCAGAAAAAGTTCCATAAATTTGATGAAAATGTTTGCTAAATAATTTTTCTTGGTCCATAGAAGATGTAAAAATGAACATTAGAAATGATTCATATATCGAACGAAATTATGATTCATAAATATTTACAAAACGATCCATAAGAAAAGAAAATGTAAAACGACCCATTAATATGTGCTTATGCATTAGAAAAAATAAATTTAATGAATTCATGCGAAATTTTATGGTAAACTTAAAAAATAAGTTGTGCTTAATAATTCTCATAACAGTGAGAGTGTTTTAACGAGTGAGCTTATACTGGGAGCTGGTGTGATGCGGCTTGGCCGCATATCCGAGGCCAAGGATCCGAAGCGGCGCAAAGCCGCTGAGGATCCGTTGGACGAGGCATTGATTAACCCGTAGCTGGAATTGCAGGCAAACCTGTGGTTCTCTCGTTTGCCCGGTTTACTTAAACATAGGGGCTATAGCTAGTTAAAAGTCGACTGAGCGGCAGCGAAGTCGGACAGTGCACAAGAAAGCGATGTGGCGTAGCCACATTAGTCAGTGTTCGTGTATAAAGTGTCCGTTTTCGCTTCAGATAGTTATTCAGATAGTATTTGCGACTCATGCCAGCCTGTATAGGTGGTCTAATAACACTCAGCGCTCTAATATCATAAATACCCTGACGTTTAAAGAGTTGCCATAATGATTTCAGGTTAGCTAAGGTCAGTTATCTGACTAGTTGGGTACGGAAGCTGAAGTTTAACTATAATATATGCATTGTTTGTTGTAGTTTGACATTACAACCAAATGTAATAAACTTTATTATTAGTTCGAATAGCAAAAATTTCGCATGAATTCATTAAATTTAATTTTTCTGGTGCATAAGCACATATTAATGGATCGTTTAACATTTTATTTTCTTATGGATCGTTTTGTAAATATCCAAGAACCAAAAATTAACGTTCGATATATGAATCATTTCTAATGTTCATTTTTACATCTTCTATGGACCAAGAAAAATTATTTAGCAAACATTTTCATCAAATTTATGGAACTTTTTCTGACATTTTATTGCTCCATTTTGTAATACCGTGGAACATTTTTGTCGATATTATGGAACATATCGACGTGTTTTAATGTACATTGTTAATATTCTATGGATCAATGTCAGTTAATTTATGGCGCAAAACGTATCATTTTATGGAACATTTCCAATATTTTTATGGGGCATTGGTTCATTTTAATTGCTCTTTTATTACTATTTTAGTGCTCTTTTGCGATTATTTTATGGTTCAATTTTACATATTCTATGGATCAAATCACCCTTTTTTATGGATCATTCACACTTTTTTATGGATTTTCAGTTTTGTTTTATGGAACATGGACAACTTTTTTATGGATCGTTTTTCAATTTTTTATGGATCATTTTTGTTGTTTTAGCGGCGCAAACTTAGGGCTGCCGTTTAACTATTATTTCTTCGACTCGAGCATTCCAAGACACTGTCACGTCAAGGACTCTCGGAGTCATCATGGACTCGGCACTAACGTCCAAGCCACATACTTCATACATCGTTGATGAGGCTTACTGTCTGCCAGAGTGGATTACCATACAATCCTCGAACCCTGGATCTTCAAGTCCGTGTTAGAGCTCTACACAATAACTCTCTTTTCCGATTACCGTTCAATACTTTAGTCGCCAGAGCGCTGCTACTGGACCTCAGCGTATTTGTAATAGTGTGGCACCGGCTTTTTACTTCAATCTGACGAAGAAATCGATAAAAGCTAAAATATTTGCTATCCTGAAATGTAATTAGTTTAAGCAACCACCATTGGGACCAAGGGGTCTGTTGGTGAAGATACAACAAATAAATAATCTTATCTTTTAATAGAGCGTTCTAATAACAGTAATTTACTATACAGTAAACAATCGCATATATTAGGGGAGAGTGATGACACTTGATCCTTGGGGATATTTGATTCCCTGGGCATATCTCCTAATCTACACGCATAAAGTTATCACAATACAAAAAGAAAATGAAGTATTTGGTCGTTTATGATGTTTAAAAAAACAAATCGTATGTAATACGTTTGGTTTGAAAAAGTTGTATAATATTTTAGAAAATATGTGTTTAAATCCATCTCGAAGATCTTTTCACAAATTTTTTGAACGACTGTATGAGATCGTCGAACTAATTATTTATGAATATTTTTAAATACGGTTACTTTCTAAGGGCTTTTGCCTAGAAAAACACGTTTTTCGAATAAAAAGTTTTACAACACATACGAAAAAATTGAATTTTGTGCACCTCATACAACAGGTATGCTTGATCCCTGTAACACTGGGTATTCTTTATCTCTATCATTAGTTCTCTCAAACACTTTCAAAATGTAAAGAAATAGAAAAACTTCATTTTCATAACGTACCTGACACTATTAATTGATCTAAAATGTTTTTTCCGTGTACAAATTATGGCATAAGTTATTGAAGGTAGAAAAAGCCAGCTATACAGCACTGATTTACCGCAAATACTTGTCTTGGCTTTCTACTGTGGTTAATGTTTGTCGTGCATCTAAAAAGGCAGTCTTATTAATTAATTTGTTAGGATAGGCGGTTAGCTGGACTTTCATGTCTATAGATCATAGTGTGATTTGTTTCTTTAGCCCTAGTAGGCGGGGGATCAAGTTACCACACGTTTTTACAAAAAACCTCGATTTGGCATGATTTCCAAAATTGTTCATATTACTGACGGGACATAGTATTCGGATTTACATATTATCCATAGCTCTTACAATTCGAATTGACTACAAGATGGCGTATTATGCAATTGAAATTTTTACTTCATTGAAAAGTTATGAGAAAAAAACAAGAGTACCCACTCTCCCCTACAGTTCATTGAGTTCAACGAAGCTGAAATAATTTTTTTTAAAGGCGCAGAGTTTTTGTATCAAGATCCGACCATTACCTTTTATCTGTCAGTGTCATCCGTAACCGAGCACGAAAGCAGTGACAGTTCTCGTGTTCGAGTGGACAGGCACTGACAGATAAATGTTAAGCAAAAGTTTGAGATGTCGGATCTTTATACAAAGATTTACTCTCTTTAATTTCGCTTAGATCAATTGGAACCCCAGTTGGATTTGGTACTTTTCAAAAACTGAAACTTTTCATCAGAATCAATATAATTTGATATTGTGAAATAGTGTTTGATAAAATTTATAGTGCGTTTAGGTGCAATAATTGTTACTGTGGCTCCGATTATACGACGTATCGTAGTCATAGCTTATAGATAGTCAAAGGGAATCGCTGTCAATTTTGTTGGTGTTTGTGTAGGGTGTACAATTATTAATGGCGATATCTTTCAAGGCATGCTTTGATTTCCACGTGAGTGATTTCGAATAAAACGCGTCTAGTCTATCAGGAAGCTGTGGGACTTTATAATGGTTAGTTGTAAGTAATACAGACTAATCTACTGAGTATAAGAAGGATGGGAAATTGTTTCTTATAAAATAAGGTTATGAAAGGCCAATTCTAGCCGAATTTTTCGAATGATGTTTGGAGTAAATTTAGTTATGTTTTAAATTTGGTAAAAGAGGGTTTTGGTGGAAACCAAAATGGGGTTAGAGGGAGGTTGATCGCTACTGGCAACTACTGCGGGGAAATGAAGTTGGAAACTGAACTGAATCTGATTGATCGAAGATAAGTTTGAATAGTGGTAAAAGCTGGAGTTACGTACCCTCATACCCTGCATACGGGACATGGCACGTAGCGGTCTCAGTGCTCTAAGAGTTCGCATTGTCTTGAATGCTTGAATACCACCAGCTCCACAGAGTGAAGCAACGAAGTTGATTAAGGACACCTAGATTGGTAATAATAACGTAGATAAAGAGAGATAGACAGATAGATGATGGCGTGGACGATAGTAGACCAGTTGGGTTAAGTGAGAACGTCAGGCGATACGAGTTATATTTCGATGGGATGTGAGAGATGTCAGTATGTGTGTGTGTATTAGATTCTGTGGTTTGAAAACGCGAAGGACGAGTTGATGGGCGTGGTCTGATTTGGAGGTTTATTTGTCTGACAGATTGGTGTATGAATGGATGAATACCACCCCAATTTTTTTACCGAATACTGATTCCTGCGTCACTCTGCGTTTCATTTCCATAAGGAGGTTTAAATCGATGAGAAGATTTCCGTTGAAATAATTTACAACAGAGAACACGTACGCAAATCTCAAACATAGCATTAATAAGAATAATTTATAGCTACTAATATTCTGTCACTTTTGCTTCGCAGCCAACGTTCATTTGGGACCATGCTGTAGGCAGTTATTCGAAAGAAAATTATTCTTATGTATATAAAATATAACCACTCAAATGTAGACAAAATATTGAGATAGCCTAAAAGTAATTTTTTGAATAAATTATTTACAAAACACAATGTAATGGCAAGTAAAGAAAAACGTAAAGTTACGACAGCGAATCATAGTAAAAGCATTCTTTAGCTCGCTTTTTGGTTTATTGAAATAACTTTTCACGAGCTTCCCAAATGTATTTACAGTAATTGAGATGCGCCATGCAGTGTCCGGAAGTAAATTTTCTTTGGTGAAAATCCAATAAAGACATGATCTTTTTAGAATGATCACTTACAAACAGACACCGCACAACACAAAAATTTTGTTCAAAAAAGTAAACGAAAAAAACAAATACAACGACCAAAACAAGAATTCAGTAAAGGAAACCCTTGAGCAAACAGAGGATCTTGTTTCCTGTGAGCCACACACTGACAGTAGCGCACGTACGCAGACAGACAGAAACACTCACGCACATTAGTACACAAAACGTAGTTAGTATTTAGATATACAGTAACAATAGTGGAAACAAGTAAATAGAAAGTGGCACTCCATTGTCAAAAGGAACAACAAAGAAAAACTATATAGCAGAGTCGTTGGGTTATACAATGTAGTGTGTGTATAGTTCACGAGACGACAAAGGCCACACACGCACAACACGCGAGGGCTCGCATGCCCCCCATTTTACGACTACTTACTCTCATACCCTCCCAGCGAGAGACGGCTCGCAGTGGACGCAATGCTCTCAGGGTACGCATCGAGCGGAACGCCGGAATATCCGCGGCACCGACCCAGATTGCGAACAAGTTTATTAGCGAAAGCTAAACGGTGCGGAGTTGAACAAACGGAAGGTTTATTTTTGTTCACTTGAAACGAGTACGCATACAAAAAAGGAGTAACATAAAAAAAATCACTACAAATTGGTACACAAAGTTTACTGCATTTTTTGTTGTCTATATTGTTTTTTAGAAAAGTTTTCATTAGCAATAACCGTTGTGTACGCATTGGCAGTTGGAAAATATAAAACACTTGATTTTAAAAAAGCTCGAATTTTCGCTACTTCAACACTTATTAGTAAGACTAATTGAACACCGGAGATTGACGTGACTCTTACTCTGCACCTAAACTGAATACTATTTTTTTGGGGGGTAGTATGTTAGCGCTGCGTGAGACTGACTTTGAAATGGACGATTCTGATGAGACGAGATAGGGTAAGAAGGATGTCTGTTCAGTGTATGTAGTTGAGATGATCACACCTGGAAGTGATGTGACTGAAATTGAGAAGTATTTCGCGAATGACTGTGATTTGCTGATTGACTGACTGACTGACTGTTGAGTTTTAATAGGTGGTATGAGCAGTTGAGTAGAAAATGTTTCCGAAAGAGTTTGATTGTTGGACGCTTACTGTTGTGTTTATGAAGAAAATGTGGAGTTGTGTTACTAATACTAGTGCTAGGAATACTTACCATTACAATGATGAAATCGAGCCAACACCAAGCGTTCGTAAAGTACACTCGGAAACCTAGAGCTAACCACTTGATTAACATCTCTAAAAAAAATATCACCGTAAATATCCTGTCCATGTAGTACAGAACATCCTGCAGGATCGGTCGATGTGGCAGATGCACGTCCTCGAGGGCCTGTAAAGATACAAAATCAAGCAATGTCAACTTCGGTGCATCCATCAGATTTTTTACTTTTCAATATGTATATATTTGACAAATAATGGGGGAAATCAGCAATCAATATTCTGTTTTCTCTTTCAGGTTCGTCGAGTTTTTAGGAAATACTCAAATATAATGTAAAGGACGAGCCGATAACTATTGCGACACTCTCAAACGTGCGTAGCTGTTTTGATACTTGACCGGAAATTAAGCAAATTTTGCTCAGTTTCTCTTTAGTATGTATTGTTTACATCCGCTCATTTGTGGAGTTGTCAGTGAGATTCCGGACGAGATGGAAGAAAATCAGCAAACTGTTCGAGAAGGAATTTTGTTCGCCCATATGTAAAATCCTAGGTTGACGCATCGCGCTTTGAGGGAAACTGATGAATACGCATCATTTGATCGTCTTATAGGTCCTTCGGAGGTTCTACGAACGGATGCAGGTGGACCACAAACCAGGAGCTGGATGAAAACCAAAAACAACGCAACGTGGGATTTGGTCGAGAAAACTTATATTTCGCAAAGTCCAAGGCCACGGCCAAGAAACCATCCGGATTGAAAATGTACGAAGTGCGCTTGTTACGTTTGAACTAGGTAAAGGGTATATATAAGTGCAATAATGCGGTACTAGACGGGAGTGTGTAGCACGCAGTCGGAAAAGATAGGAGGGCGTGAACGCACCCCACCTGCGATGGATTGTCAGTCGCGGGATGACGGCAGCACTGGAGCTGTCAAACAAAGTTTCTAGATCCGGCTGAGTGCAGACGCGAACGGGGACAACAGCTTAAAGAAAACGAAAACCCCACTGCTCAGCCATGAGTGAAGTGAAAAAACTTTCGGTACAGTTAACGTTAGAAGTTTTCGGCATTTTCATGTTCCCATTAACCGTAGCCAAGAGCGCTTGTGTGAGTGGAAGACCGAGCTTTGCGGGAGCCTATTCCGCCGGTGAACAGGAAGAACAGCACCTTCCGACGAGAACTCGAAGAACAGTGGCAAAATTGCGGCTTTTTTTTCTATCGGATAGCGAATCCCAAGAATCAAAAGGTGTACCGCGAATAAGTGTGCGCGTGTGGCTCTACTTCTGAATCTGGACAAGCACTGTTAATGGACGGGCGTGGGTGCAGGGACCGGTGCAAAGAATCACATCAGGATCCAACCAGCTCACGAAGGAAACACGAGCAAAAAACTACAAAGGAGCACCTTCGCCCGTGGCATTGTCTGTGGATACTAGAAGCTGCCGGAAGCGTCCCATTTGACCATGATAAAACTGCAGATGTGTGCTAGTACTTAAATTCCTGTGCCCAGGACAGGACCGCGAGGAAGTGACGACGGTTAAGCGGTAAGTCTGCACAATATCTCCCTTTCCTGTTGCATTTTGCTTCGGTATTCATGTTTGGGTCAGCTAGCCTTTCTAATTTTACACGCTGTTAACGAAATACCGGTGCTGCGTGATTGATGATGAGACTTCCACCAAAGCGAATTTTAAGTAGTTGCCGGGACAGGACTATTTTACGGGGAAGGACAAGTTTGCTGTGAATGACTGTTTCAAAAGGAAGAAACTGTCGACTACCTCGCTTCGCTGCGAATACCTGATTTAGCAGGCCATATGCAAATGTAGCAAATGTATTGAACCGTTCGTCGCAAAAGGCACCATAAACAGCGAAATTTACAGAGCACAGTTCCTTCAAAAGCAGTTCTTGTCGGTTTTGATTCAGCCCGATTTTGTTTGATGCCACTACTTCAAAAACATGCTGGAGTGGTATGCATCCTCTAGGGCGTGGAGAGCGGTAGGCTATAGTACTGCCGGAGGTCACCGCTTACTAGCCTGTGTTTTACGTGTTGGTGAAGAGACACGCGATACGATTTAGGAATGGGAGACTTCAAGTGCCAAACTTTGAGCCGCAAAATTACTTGTTGTTCCTTTCCATCGATCCGGTAGGGGGAAGCAGAACTCTTCTCTCATTCCGCTAACTCTTGTTGCGTTCTTATCGCCGATCTTGGAACCTTCGGTGAATATCCACATCAGAGAGGACATCAAGCGGTTGTATTTGGCTTTGGTTTCGCTACCAGCAGCACCGCCTTTAAGCTTGTTTCCAGATTAAGCCCGTGGTCGTGGCAGGCCTTGTCACGGACTCTGCGTAGGCGAGAGATCGATAGCAGATCCACGCTTGTATTCTCCAGATAGACCTCGCTGGTTGTCTGATGCAGAAAGTGATCTCCGTTTGTACGGTCCATGATCAGTGGTGTTCTAGCAATGGTGAGTGCGGCCACACAATGAAGGGAGTGAAACGCGGCTTCCATGGTGGAAAGCAGGTCCAAAGCAGCACAAATGGTTACGTGGTATAGTGAGTTCAAAATGTCGATAGGGCCTTCCGTATTGCGGAATGTCAACTCCACTACGAGATTCATCCGAGAATTTCAAGCCGCTGGCTACTGCTGAGTGGACTACGGCGGTTGCAACGATTGTGCAAAAAGTTGATCGTCGGGTCTGGAAATCGACCTTGTTCCGTCGAAAGAAGAGGCGACAGTCCACAGTTATCCCTAGGATCTTTGGTTCATTGCGAAAGGGAACTACTGCACTTCCCAGAAGAATCGGCCTCTCTGTCGCAATATAATTTGTGCTGTAGCAATGCGTAATCGTACTTTTTGCAGCGGATATGTTAAAGCTGACTGATATTGCCCATTAGCCTACCGCCTTTACGACGGCTTGGAGTTTTTGACAGGTTCGTCTGATGGTCCTTCCTGTCGTGACCAGAATAATGCCAGTATGCAAACAGAGAGTTTATGGGCACCAGACAAAATGTGACGGCGAGTTCAACGGGGTCCCCAAGTGATCTCCTTGGGGACCCTGTGGACCTCCGGAATTGTGTCGGACTAGCCAGTATTCTGTGATACACGGTATCATCCGCCTTCTCCATGTCGAGTATAGCGATATCGGATTGCAGGTATACCATATTCCCGAGCAAATTCTCATGGGTTCAGACACCATACAACCCCTTGAAAAAACCATGAATATGGTCCGTGCCAAATTGCACCACCGTAACAACACCATCAAATGGTCTCGATAACCCATAAATACACTAAAATATGGCTTTTATATGGGATTTGCTGGACCATGGTGATGGTGTTTTCTTGGGTTGACCCCATTTTAAACACTATCAAAACACCATGCAGTGGGGGTAAAATTGGACCATGACCATGGGGGTATTATGGGCTTTTCGTTTGCTCGGGTTCCCAAAGCGCTTGTTTCCGTGGCGCGTCGAAATGCCTGCTTTACGGTCCTCCAGGAAGTTAATCATCCGTCTTTCTACCATTCGCTACATCGTCTTAGAAAACAGGGAAGCAGACAATGTCGCGTCGACGACCCGAACCCGGTGCTACGTCGTGTACTACTAAACTAGTCCCCAGCGGTGGACCTAGCCTACACCGACTGAGAGTTCCCGAGCGGCGGAATTTCTACCGAAAGACGATTTGTAGTGTCACGGCGGCTTTTTTGTCGACGGTGCTACTTTATTGGTCCCTTTGCTATATTCACTGCAGCTCGGAGAATATATTCGTTACCACTCTGTTGACAGCATCCCAGGACATTCGAAGATAACGTGTTCCGGTGTCTTTGCAGGTTCACACACTCCGGGTAAAGGGATGACGAAGCATACTTAAATCGATGCAGGTACTTCCGGACAAAAACTGAGTCAATCGGAAGTCCTTGCCATGCACCCACACCGATATATTTGGGATGAGTCGGTGGGTCCATCTTCCTTTCTCCACGTTGTCCCACTTTTGTTGCCACTTAGCCAACGAATCCGCTCCGACCAGAGGCATTTCATGTATTCCTCCGCTGGTAGCACTCACCGTCCTCAGCCAGAGTAATGCAGATGTGAATCATCCCGGTAATGACGCATACCGCCCCCGACGATATCGGTCTGTACGCGCTCGCGACACAAAGAGCTATTAGGCGAAACGTGTTTGTCAACTTCACCTGGTCCTACTTTGAGTTCAATGCAGCAGCCCAGGCCGGTACAGCATACCTCTGTATTTAGGATGAGACACCTGCCAGGAGACGTCTCGTGCTGCCCCTCTGATGTTCGGCATGATCCTTGCAGATACGTTAGTTGTCCTATCTCATCCAGGTGCCTCACCGCAACTTGACATCAGTTATCCAGGTTTCTACGATGCCTATTGTCTCTGTCGTCAACATCTTCACTTCGACGAGGGTCCGCCCGGTTATCGTCGGGACAACGTAATTTTGCAAGCCGACGATTTGTACTACTCTGGGTAGTTGCAGTGTTAAGTCTCCGTTGTACTTTATATTCCGGAGTGTTGGGTCGAATATGGAGCCCTGAAGCACTCCCGCCGTGGCCCTAATCGACCTCCGGCCCACGTTTTTCTCGTAGGCCAGTACTCGGTACTGAAAGTAATTTATCAGAACCTTGCACAATTAGTCCGGGACCCACATTCTGTGTAGCGCTACAGCGATTCTTCACATCGATCGTAACCACGGCGCACTAGCGATTACCCCTTCTCTTTTGCTTCGATGAATTGTCCGCGCTCGCGATGACTTGGCGAATGGCGTTCACCGAATAGATTTCTTTCTAGTATCTGAACTGCCTCTGCGATAGTCCGTTTTCACTTTCAGCGTAATTCGTCAGCCTGTTGAGGATGATCCTTTCTAGAAGTTTACCAAGAGTATCCAGCTGGCCGATACAATGCCGGAACTCCTGGTGGCTTCCCTGGTTTTGGCAACAACGGTGGCTTCTGGATCTTCCATCTATCCGGGAAGTAGCCTTCGTAAAGGCATTTTCATAGATGTATCCACCAGCGACGTACTACAGAATACTACGTCGACGGTGGATTCCCGGTCGTTTTTACGGAATGTGCTAGCGGACCTCTTGCGTTGGCCATTCTACTACCCCACTCCACGGAGTAGTTGCAGTGTTAAGTCGCCGTGGCCCTAATCGACCTCTGTCCCACGTTCGTCTCGTAGGCCAGTACTCGGTTCTGAAAGTAATTTATCAGAACCTTGCACAATTAGACCGGGACCCACATTCTGTGCAGCGCTACAGCGATTCTTCACATCGATCGTAACCACGGCGTAGTAGCGATTACCCCTTCTCTTTTGCTTCGATGCATTCTCCGCGCTCGCGATGACTTTGCGAATGGCGTTAACCGAATAGATCCCTTTCCGGAATCCGAACTGCCTCTGCGATAGTCCGTTTTCACTTTCAGCGTAATTCGTCAGCCTGTTGAGGATGACCCTTTTCTAGAAGTTTACCAAGAGTATCCAGCTGGCATATAGGCCGATACAATGCCGGAACTCCTGGTGGCTTTCCTAGTTTTGGCAACAACAGCGGCTTCTGGATCTTCCATCTATCCGGGAAGTAGCCTTCGTCCAGGCATTTCCATAGATGTATCCACCAGCGACGCACTACAGAATGCAACGTCGATGGTGGATTCCCGGTCGTTTTTACGGAATGTGCTAGCGGACCTCTTGCGTTGGTCATTCTGCTACCCCACTCCACGGCCCAAGCGTTCAAATCTCCTCCTATACTAACGGCCATATCTTTGGTGTCGATGTCGTAAACTCCGGATGATTTTGAAACCATTTCGACCTTTTCACCATTAATTAGATTGTTCATAGGCTGCAGAGCGTCGGCAAGACGTCGATGAAATACGTATATGTTCAATTTAATAAATACCTGGTTGAATTAAAAGGAAAACATTTCCTCTTTTATTTTTATTTGATTTGTGGTTAAAAATTTGAATAACCTTTGCATTAATGGAAGGGGGAAAGGTCGGGCGGAAAATGGCTCCCATGGTGACTGAGGCTTATCGGGGTTAGGTTCGGGAGTTACCCGGATGGCGTGGACCAAATGAAAGATGTCAGCACGGTTTCTTCCCCCGACGACCGGTTGAGACGAAACTCCAAGTGGATACAATCCATACAGAGTTTAAGACTGCTTCTGACACGGTTAACCATGAGATACTGTTAACGAAGCTTGATAAACTTGGTTGCATTGCCCGATTCTGTCGTTGGCTTCAACCCTACCTTATTCAGCGTGAAGTCAAATTGGTGACAATGAATCAGAATTTTCTCCAACCATTCTGCAGTTCCTCAAGGAAGTACGCATGGGTCGCTACTATTTTCCTTGTTCGTGGATAATGTGGTCTTCGTTTTAAAGCGTGGAGGGAAACTGTTCATCGCCAATGAAAATATTTCTAGTTATAAGGAAAGAACCGATTGCCGTGAGCTACAGAATCTTTTTTATTTAGATTATAGAAGTTTTAACCTCAGGGTCATTCGCCTCTTTTTTCAGGTAAGAAAAATATCTTTGGAATAATGGTTCTTAGTGTTGCGAAAAGTTTTGTTATCAGCTATCATCGTACGATGAGCACGTTTACTTTCAACTACAACATTGCTGGAACGCGTTGGCCATGTCAAATATTTCGCCGCCATTCTATATGAATATATTCTATACAATCATCACTCCTCAGCGATCATTGACAAAGCAAATCGTAAAGTACACGATTGTTCACTGGTGCGCTCATTGTTGGAATTCGCAAAGCTTGTCTGGTGTCCCTACCAAGAAAATTGGAGCAAAAGAATTGAAGCTTTCCAGAGCAGATTCATGCGGTGTGCGTTACGTCAATTGTCTTGGAATAACCCGTTGAACCTGCCACTTTACGAACACCGTTGCCGGTTATTAGGACTACATACATTAGAAGATCACACCAACCCGTGATCTTTGTCCTCGAACTTTGCTGCAGACCGAAATGCGCAACACTAGCTACGCTGTCAACAGTCAGATTTTGGCAAAGATCCGTCGCTTCAGCGATTTTACTGGCATCTTAGACTTTGTCATTAGCTCCGTACAGTTTTGAAACCGTTTATATTGCCACATTAGGTTAATTATTTCTTAAGTAAGTTCATTAAGACTCAATGTTGAATTGTTGTTGTTTGAATCCAAATACAAATTGTCATTGTGGTTACCATTGGTACCATTGTATTGTAACTTACCAAAGCCAAACTACTCAGCAGAATCATCGTGATGACGGCCGTCTCAAAGTACTTGTTCTCGATGAGCTGAAACGTCTTGAGACGCAAGTTGGCCCAACCCTGCCAGAACGGCGCATCGTCGTCACCGGCCATGGCGGGAAACTTTTTGTAGAAATTATCCGGACAACAGTCCGCCGGCGAGTCCTCGATCACCTCGTCCTCGTCGGCATGGATGATCAGTTCGCCATCCAGTGGCCCTTCCTCACCTTCGCACTCGTCATCTAGTTCTGTAATGGAAGTAAGTTTGGTGATATGCTGACTGGATGGACACGGCTTTACCTTCATCAATTCCTAGATCTTCCTTGCTGACGTCACGTTTTTCTTCGCCCTCCATCGTTTCGGCACTGCCTTTGTGACTTTCGTCCTTGAAGGGGCGATTTTTGTGACTGCCATAGGACTTTATACTGGCAGTATCATCGTCCTGCAGGGACATACCTCTGTGATTCAGTTCGTGCTCTAGTTTGTTATCCTGATGATTACTAATAGAATTTCCAATCACCTAAAAAATCGAAGTTGTATATTTTGTTGAAAATAGTATTGATTTAGGAGCATGGGACAATGGTGCAGTTACCTTCGAATTGTTCATCAGCTGTTTGTTCTTCTTGCCCTTGTTCGTAAGGTCTCCGTGTATCGTGAACTCCATCCCGTCGCCGATGGCCACCTCCAGCTGATTGTGCTCCTTGACGCCCTTTTTCAGCAGTCCGTCGGCCAGTATGTCATCTGGAGTTAATTCCAGCTCATTTTCACCATGCTCTGCAGATATACATGGACATACCCCTTTGCCTATCGTGTTTTCCCGTGCAGTCCCCCGGGTCACCGATTAATTTGTTTATAAATTAATTTTCGCGTTTGACGAATTTCGATTCCGTTTTTTTTTTCATTTCGGACCCAAGCGGGATTTGCCAATTCGGTTTCGCCGTGGTTAATTTGTGAGGGAGGACGTACGGTTGGAAGAAAAGTGACGATAGCCAAAAAGAACAGGGTAACGAATTCAGTATCAACTTGTTCAAATTGTGTATCACATTTGTTTTGGTGATCGGGAGCCATTGTGTGACTTGTGTTGTTATTAATTTGAAAGAAAACATTACCAAAAAACGGAACACGACAACATCGAATTTCACACACACAGGTCAGTAGCTTAGGGTTGTTAGTTTCAGTTACTAAAATTTACACATTGAAGCAAACCAACGGCTAAAACATCGATCTCATCAATTCAATTGTTTACGATTCGGATACGTTAAAATACACACATTCACATGTTATACACAATTCTACAACGAAGAAGATATGCTTCTTTATTGCCCATTGACGGTGATAGGGGAAGGTCCGGTATTCTAGGAACTTGTTTGTAGTTCCCAACTCAGGTAGAGCAGGTTTTTAGTTTAAAGGTTATACGATCGGATATACTCCAGTGATCTTTGCTTTTGGCGATTCGAAGATCACGGAAATATATTCGCTACGGGTGAGTAGGGATATTGCGGTAATATTAATCGGCTCATCCAGCGATTAATTCATGACAATTCATACAATGACTCTGCTTTGATCTGTATTAACGGGATCGACTGGATGATCTGATTTTAAGCATAAGCTTCGAACACGAGAAATAGATTTGACGGATGTTTCTCTACCACTAATATTAGTCATTATGTTATACTGTAATCCTTCAATTTCATGACAACAACATGTATGGAAATATATGCTTAATAGCAGATTAAACGTTAAATGGGATCTAAATAATGGTAATTCGTAATATTGAGACAATGCAAACTTTGAAGAAAATTGAATATTTTGTCGTCACAATCACGATTTAATTAATGTAGAGAAAAAGTTTTAAGCTCAATCTACTAAACCTTTCGCTAGCATTTGCCATGTGAAAGGTACAAAGTTACATATCTGCAACACTTTTAAAATATAAATTAACTCTGTACATGTTTAGGGCAATTTATCGATACTTGAATGCCCAACAGCATCGATTCACTGAATTAGGTTTTGGACATTAGTCCATAGTCGAACCCAGTCGGTCTATTAGCTACTGATGAAGAGAATTCGAAATATCCAAATTCTATCCAACTCCAACTGTACTTTATTTTACACAACTTTGATTTTTTTTAATTATCTCGGTTTTATCAATTTAGTGTTAGATGAGAGAACTTATCAAATGGATGCGAGAGAAATGCACATATTTATGTCAAAGGTATACATATTTTACCCTATTTACCCTTCCCCACTCACACGCCTGGTCCAAATCGGGCTACACCTTCACTGTGCATCAACCTTGGTGCGACGATGTTCGATGGGAAAGTGTCAAAATTGATGATCCATTCAATAAGATGAATGAATCATCAAAAATGGAAATAAAAACAAATCAAGTCGCGGAATCGACGTTCGCGATTTTTTTTATTTGCGTGAGTTTGTCGTTTCGTGGTTATATTATTCGCGGGCTGGTAGAACCGGTTGTGCATTTTGAAGAAGTGATTAGGAATTTTATTTCGATTTGGTGAGTCTACCATTTTTCACACCCGTAGGTGTGAGTGTTCTTCCCGCAGCAAAGGTATTGTATAATTTAGTTTTGATTTCCGAATACGGCGGAAGTGAAACTTCATCCGTTGACCGAGCGATGGTACGGGGTAATATATATATTTGTTATTTTAAGTTGAATACTCCACCCCACCATGACTGTGGCCGGTGCCAGAGCATATAATAAATTATGCGGATGTTTTATTACCACATTGCTCGAGTGTGGCTCCGGAAAAATGCAGTAGGGTGTTGAAGAACCGTCCCGCGGCAGTTTTGATCCTCCTCGAATTTAATAGAGAGGACAAAGAAATAATTTGGATTAGACTGAAGTTCGAGTGTTAGTGTTAGAACTAGCGACAGTCTTTGCAAGCAATCCACATAAAGGACCCTATTCCCACAGTCACGTCACCTAGTGACTAGAAGAAAATTTCCTTCTAGTCACTAGGTGACGTGACTGTGGGAATAGGGCGCAAAAGCATATCGTCAATCCACAGACGGCACGGAAACGTTTTTTATGCTGGTTTGAGGAGATTTGCTGGCCCAACTTTGAGGGTTTTTTTCCAGCTAAATCCACCAGCTCGTAGAATGATGCATCCTTTTTGGAGCCAATTTTTGCCGGTAAGTGTTGTGGTCCAAGTTTAGCATTGTAAAAATCGAGTGCGCTTGATATCTTCATGTGCCGATGGTAAACCATTTGACCGTCATCGAAGGGTTTTGCGAACTTGCGGTGTCGCAAGTAGTATTGGTGTAGAATGTCCTCGCTTGCCTTTGCCAAATTTGACCACAATCTCCCGGGTTTTTTTTAAATCATGAAATGTGGACTAAATCCAGTGGTTTAACGAACGGTGGTGTTCGGTAATGCGGACATCCCAGTTGCGCTGCTCGGTTCGAGCATTTGCCCAGATTGCGGTGTTTATCGAGCGATTTGTTCGCTCTACTGGGCTAGCCTGTGAATGATAGCGGGAGTTCAGCCAATTTTTGATGTTGGTTTCTTTTAAGAATTGACTAAACTCCTTCGAGGTGAAAGTGGAGGCATTGTCGCTCAGCATCATTTCTGGACTGCCATGGCGATTGAACTACTGTTCACGTAGTATCGTACAGAGCGAATTACTAGCGATTTTGCGAACGAAGGTTAACATGACGCACTTGCTAAAGACATCGAGGACGACAAGCAAGTTTGCTTTTAGGAAGAGGACCAATTTAGTCCACAGAAACCATTTGTCATGGAGCATTAGTCGCACGCGACTTTACATGTACCGCGTTCTCGAATGTACTTTCTTATTTCCGATCCCAAATAAGGCCAGTGATATCGCAACTGCACCTCGTGGATCGTTTTGTCGTATCCCACGTGAAGCAAATTTTCGTGGGTACATTTTATCATATCTTGACGGAACCCAGGTGCTGGGACGAGCTTCCAACTGAACAGTGAGTCGCACGGAATAACTTTTGAGTTGAAAAGTTGATCATTCCCAACTTTGAAGTCGGTATAATCGTCAGGATTTTGGATAACTAGATTTCATAGAACAGCACCTGTCTGAGGTGGACAAAGCTACCTCGGCCCGGGAGAAGCATCACCCTGTCAATAAGGGTACGTCGGGCAAATCAACAAGAACCCAAGTTGTGGTTAACCCGCTACTTACAAGCTGTACCTCTGTGGAATGCTGCGACTAGGATACGCCAGTCACTTACACTTGCGCGAACAGAGAAACGTAGGATGATATAAACGATGGAGATAAACATATTCGTGAGCGAAAGTAACTATCTTCGTATCGATCGTATCTTTACACAGCGCTGGAGACAGACATGAGCGGACGACCTTAGGTACTCGAAATGTTCGATGAAGTGCACCCAGAGTATGAACGCAAAGTGCGGAGCAAACATTCGCAACAATTTGTTCATCCAAACAGAAATCGACGCATCATCCGCGAGTAGAACTGATGCTTCACCATTGCCAGAAGACCCACTCCTTGATCCGCATGATATGGTCTTCATGAAGTGGTTGCGCTGTATCGGGATACAGAACAAATGTGCCCCAGAATCCCGAAGTTACAGTATTCTTATAAGTTGACATGTGCACTTCACGCCGTGGACGGCAACGTTCAGCCAAAGCACATGGAACTTGTGCAGACCTTAGAAAATCTGAAACTAATAGGGATCTGGGCTACAGTGGCTGCGTTACTATTACCGGAAAAGTTGAAAACCTCCATAGAGCTACGCAACACCTAAGACCTTCTGACTACACTTGTTCCTGTAGTTGAAAGGCTCCTGCGGCAACCGATGGAGAGGTCGACGATAACACTGCAGCTCAAAAGTGGAGTCTAGAACGAAGTGCAGTCTAGAATGCTTTGGCTTTGCAGGGGATATTCGAAGGTGATTCCTTCAGCCCGTTTTGATTTTGTTTGGTGATGAACTTCCTCGGTAGGACATTCTATCGAAACAGTTATGGCTATCAGATAAGGTAGAATCAGAATAGGTATGGACAAAGTACATCAGAACAGGTGTTCAATACCTTCTACATGGACGATCTCAAGATCTAGTCATCGAACTAGTCGAAAGGATCGGGGACGACATCAGAGAAATGCCGATTTATTCAACTGTTATTATGACAATTGGTCGACACTGGTAGCTATGAGATCAACGAAGGTGATTCGAGACAGGGTCCGCCAAAGTATCTTGGAGTAATCATACCACCATCGTTTGATGCTTATGAGCTCTGAGATAACTTCTTGAGCCGAGTGAGCTGTGTCTTTTTCTGAACGCGGTGAGTCTTGTCAGAGTAATCAACATGTTTGCCGTTCCTACTGCAATCTACGGACAGTCGAAGAGAAGACTCCAATCAGTTTAAGCAGTCGTACATCGATAAGACTGCATCGAGCCTGTGGCTCATATGAAGTGAGCTCCTTCAGTGATCAAGGCTTGTAAGGATAATATCGACATGGAATCCCAGAAAGTATTTTGGCACCAAGAAATATGAGGACTTATGCCGGAAACCATTGACCACATCATGTCAGACAACCGTGTTCTAGCCAACGCAGTCTATACCGAGCGTTACAAAAGCGTTGCTAAGATTATGCTCCAGTAATTGACGAGGTGGTCTTCTACAGGAGATTGTACCGAATTACCGTTACCTGTCTGTGCCTATTCTGGAAAATGCCCGTGTTAAGTCGGGCTGGCATCGCACTGCTCTATCGGATAAATTTCCACACTGCAATCGATCATATATATTGTTCGACTATGTGGTTTCATTGAACCACAATTTGGAAGATACTCAGGGCGGCAAAATTACCAGAGATCGCCTACTGTTATGTTATGGATATGTGTGAGGAGGTTCCGAGAATTGTTGTGGTACCTTCGACGACTGGGGTCGTTTCGAGGAAGCCGTTGGAGACGCTGAAGGAGCTGAGATCAGAAAAAGAGTTGGCTGCTGTCCAGAAGTCAGCCTCCAGATTCTCAGATCGGTTTGCGACTGGGTGATATATCGGTACTATGAGTTTGATTGTGTTTTGTGATAAATTTTGAAAAGTTTGTGCTAAGTATTTTGTTCTTGCATGTTAATTAGGCAGCTTGACGTTAATGTGGTGCAAAAAAATTGTAGGTGCCGTTCAAAGTAGATCACACCTCGAGAGATTCTTAACCATGAATCAAACACCTTGTATAATTATTCCATTCCGAAAATACCGATATTGTTGAGTTTATAGAGCATTAATCTAAAGCGGAAGTCATCTCTTAGTTTTGAAAATGGCTTCCAACATCGATTTCCGTCATGTACTCGTCAACCCTATTTCGAAAATACGCATATTGTTGTGGTTATAGAGAATTTATCTCTAGCTGGACGTCGCCATCTTAGATTGTGAAATGGCTTCAGCATCGATTTTCGTCATCTAGTCGTTAACCCCATTCCGACAATATCCACATTTATGGATTTCAAAATAGCTGCAGATATCGATCCCCATCATTTAATAGTCAGCCCATTCTGAAAATACTCAACTTTTATTAGTAATAGTAAGCTAAAAATATGTTAAATTGTATACAGCTTCATACGGTACTGTACCCACTCAATTTTTTTTACGAACTTGGTTTGCAAAATAGACTTTATTATTTCGAATTTAGTTCGTAAAATAAGTTACTTATATCGAATATTACGTAATAGAATTAATAGTGGTTTCCGTGTACAAATTCCTCTGCTACAACTACTGAACGAACATTTCAGCGCTGGCTACCACAGGTTCGATGAGACTCAACGCACAGTGGGAAAAGAATGTACCCAAAACGCGACTTGGATAAAGTTTTCAAAAAAATCTGTTTTGTGTCAAAATATCTGGAAAATTGATTGCTGGTATTTACAATGACCGCACGTTTTGCCCCAATTCCCCTTTTCTACCATTTGCTCAAATATATATTGAAAAAAATCATTTTCTTTGAATTTTGAGCTCCCTTACACCTATAGTTGATCTAATGTACCTATAGTTGCACGTCCCATAAGAACTCAATAGGATTTGCAAAAAAAGGTAGCGAAATTAGCGATTACACCACTATTGGTACATATGTTCCTATGGTGGTACAAGCGGTTTTGAATACATAAATTGGTTAATAAACCATCTTTATATTTTTTCCCATGAAGGGATTGAAAACTTTCGTTTAATGTATTAACATTGCTCATAGGTCTATTCATCGATTTTTTAGCAAAAGTTTTCCTTAAGTATGGTACATCTACCCTAAAAAAGTCCAGAGAATCGATTGCAGATAGTTTCAATAATCTCTCGAAATATTTATACCCCCCCCCCCCCCCCCCAATTCATCGCACAACTTAAGTGTAAAGTTACTTCTAGCTCTAAATTTCGGCAAAAGACTCAATACGACTGATCAAAAGCAATAATTCTTATGAAGGAAAGTTCAGGTTATCTTTTGAATATAGTAAGAATGACCACACGAAACCTGGGTACTCGTTTTACCCCAATTCCTCCCGTAACTTAAGTACGAAAGTTAAACATGGGTCGAGATTTCAGAAAGAGGCTGAAAGCGGCTGATAAAAAACATGCAACATGCAGTTTAACTTATGTAAAATAGTCCAGAGAATCGATTGAACACAATTGAAATGATCGCACGAAACGTCTGCACGTGTTTTGCCCCAATTTTTCCCCTAAATTAAGTGAAAACAACACCTTACTCAACATTTCAGAAAAAGAGCTGAAAGTGGCTGATCAAAAGTATTTTTTGTTAAATAGTGTAGGGATTCGATTGAGGATAATCAGCTCAGAAAACAGAATAAATTTTTTTCACTATTATTTTGAAGAAAAGTGAGCGAATGTTACAGAAGATTTTTCAGTTTTTATGACGCCTTTTTCCGAAACTCGCGCTTTTTTCTTTTTTTTTGGTTCATCGACTAACTACAAGTATAACCTTTACAAATCTCCTGGACGTGGAAATGGTTGGACGTCTTCTCTTGGAACGCTCGTATGTGTGGCTCTGCGTGACTGAAAATATGTTTTCTTCATACACAATGAATGTATAAATAGATTTTGATATTACACGAAAGTTTTATTGTTGCCTTGCCTTCAAAATCATAAAACAAAATAACTGCCAGTTTGAGCAATTTATACCAGACGCCCCTCTTAAGCCGGCTTCCGAGATGTTGAGCAAAGTTATAACAAAAACCCAACATTCCGTGAGAATTGGGGTAAAATCGATTATGCAACATGTTATGCAGACAATCTTACTATGTTCTATTGAATCTTTGCGCTTTTTTGCATAAGAATCACTAACTTCAGTAGCCCACATTCAGCTTTCTTCCAAGTTGTATAGCCAGTAAAAAAATAAACACAAACAAAAAGGGGAATCAGGGTAAAACGAGAATGATACAGTACTTTACGATTAGTTTAAATACCCGCAATCGATTCCCCAGATATTTTTACATAATAAACAGGCATTTTCGATAACCACACTTAGCCTTCTATCAGTCTATCAGAGTAAAGTTGCGTTTATGATACTTTTTCCCCACTGTGCGTCGGTTCGAAAGCGTTTCATCACTGCGTCGAGTCTTTGAACGGCCGTGGACTACGTTTTGCCAATAAGAGAAAACATTCTTGACGAGCGGGATGACAAACTATATAGTGTCCTTCAGCATAGAGGCTATGCGTATTTAGAAAAGGGGAGATGTATATTCGCCAGTCTATTACTATGAGAATCTATAGTTGCGTCAGCTTACGGGTCCGACCACTTTCCTTTTCAGTTTTTCGGACAATAGCGGGCTAAGTATATCAGAATGGTCATGTTTGATCGAGTTATAGTTTGTCGGCAACATGGCTACAATGAGTTGAAGAAATGCATGCAAATTCATACATATTGTTTCGAAAACAAAGAAGTTGTTTAAGCAGTTATCCAGTGAGTAAAATTAATCCGTCAAAGCTATTTCCACGTGTTTCAAAATTAGTTTCTTTTTTTCTGTTAAATTAAAATTTGTGCTATCGTACGATTTTAATTACCATGAAAAACGAGGAGACTGAACAAGTTTACTTAACTTAAATAACGTAAGGGGGTCTAAGAGGAGTGTTAGTAGTGACCTATACAAAACAAATAGTAGCCAAAGGATTTTGATTTACCGAAATCGTTTCTGCTTGAGATCCCTGGTTGTGTAACCAGTTCATGTTTAGTCCCAAGCAGAAACGACCTAATCAAACAGCACCAATTAACACACTCACTACAACTAAAAGGCTAACTAAACTAGCGCACATGTTTCCACTAGGAACAGGAAAATTACGAAAGAGAAAGTGTCAGAAAACTGAGGAAAACGAAAACACAGGAATGTATTTAAAAGAGGAAAAGTAATTTAATCTATTTGATTTGGGTTGAAGGGTAGAATCCACGTGTTTTTGCTCCCAATGAGGGTAACTTCGATTTCAGATGATTTATAATAATGAGACTGCTATTTCGAGAAAGGTTTTTGTTTGTCAGTAGGAGGATTGATATGAATGAAATTGCACGTAGTGATGATGAATACAATTCCCAGTGTGATGTTCTGACAGTAAGAAAAAAGCTAAATCGCAAATAAAGATGTTCGTTTGGGAGAGGGGATGATTTAAAGGGATTTTGGATCCGGTTTCAGTTAAATTCTACATAAATTTAAAAAAAATCATTTGTTTAGTAAAATGAAACAGGTAATATCTAAAAATAAATTTCCGGGTAGGGATATGTGGATTCAAGCCATAGTCTTACACTGTTAACACACAAAGGAAACTAAAGGAAAACTGTACAGCAAACCAAGGAACAAACACTGACAGACGGGTAGTTAGCTTGGTCTCAACTTCGATGACGTTTGGCGAACACATGATACATGTACACAAATGATCAATAGGGAACGGGTTGATGCGGGACAGTTTGGAAAACGGAACGGGAAGCACATTACGGTTTGCGTTGGTTTCGAGTTTAACAGTAAAGTTAGTTGGTTAGTTAGTTGAAAACACAAGTGGATAATAACCTTCGTTCCATATCCAACTGAGATGATTGTGCTGCTCACCTGCGGGCTGCACGGACGCAATCTGGCTTGTTAACTTGTTTTTAACGAACTTGAGCGCGTTGGCGACGCTCAGCTTGATCCAGTTGGAGAACCGCGATATCCGGTTGAACGCCTCGGCGATCTTGTTCGTTTCTTGGTCGGCCGTCGGTGCCGACAGACTCGAGGAACCAAAATTGGACAAAAGCAAGGCTAAGAAAAGATTAAGTACCTGCGGGTTTTGGAGGATGGATGGGAAAGTTTAATTAGACATACGAGAATCTCGGTACTCGGTACTTTCAGATACTTACTACTAAATTTCCTATCACTACGGTGGCCAAGAAGAACGGAATGCAGGACACATCGCCCACCAGCATGCAGTCCCACATGGATTCGATCCACTCGCCGCACAGTACCCGAAAAACAATCATAAAGGAATGCATAAAATCGGTGAAGTTCCACCGTGGCAGGTCCTTGTCCGGGAAACGATCCACATTGTCTGTTCGGGTGTTCGGTGAGAAATTGGAAACATTATTATATGTTTAAAGCTAGGTTCTTTTGAGGTTTCTTAGATTTACGTGATACTATTGTTTGGTTAGAAGCTAGTGGAAGTTATTCTAAAGTAAGCGGAAGACTAAGGCTAAAAGTTTATGGTCCAATGCGAAATTTGTAATTATAATTTTAAGCTTGCTTATTGCTGCGCTTGCTCGGTTAGTATAAGTACGATATAGTTTAGAAAGCAAGCCATATTTTGAATTTTATTTTAAGGAGTCAAGGATCTTTGCTTGTCCAATTGTATTGCTTTTTCAGGGAAACGAGAAATGTAGTTATTCTGACATTCAGAGCTCCCTATATTCATACTCAGCTAATAAAAATTTAGCAAATTTAACTGTCCGTATTTTCAATAGTCAATATTTTTGCACGAAACGTCCTCGCAATAACGATTAAAACATAGGCGGCTCTAGTCGACTTACAAAGCCCGCCTTTCTGACAAAATAGTGTCGAATTTCGGAAACTTATAGCTTAACACGGTTTGTATTTACAGATTGGCGAATAGTTAGACAAATCCACACATCCTTGAATGCAATCACTATTCTTTTTTTCTCTACTAATCTTCAGGGTATCCATTTCGCTATTGATTTTGTAAACATAAACATTCTAGTTAATCCAATTTTACGCAACCGAATCTTCAATTTACTTTCACTGATTACACAAATTGAAATTCTGTTTGATGTCATGGGGCAATTTTTCTGACCGAACACCAGATATAAATTCTTCATCCTTGAAGAACAGCGTGTACAGTAATGTACCCATATTGCTTCCTTGTGTGACTTCTGAGTTGTTGTGAAGATCTTGGTACCATTTTTTTCAAACAAAGTCCTGTCAGTCACTTAACATCTATTCGACCGAAATCATCCTTTAAATTGGCATCTTTGGCATTCAGGCAAATTACTCGTTCCACGAAAAGCAGATTTCCGTAAAGCACAAGTCCAAGTGCAAGTGGTGATTGAATCACATTCAATAAAGGTCAGTCTGTTGAGAAGCACCATTTCTCACTCGTTGACCATAGTTGATTGAAATCCGATATTAATGCAGCCTTTAAAGGGTTGGTACCTCAGGCTCGCTTTTAGTTGAAATGCCTATAGGTTTCACACACGGGAGTCATTAAGGACAATTGATTTTTGGTTTATTCGTTAAAAATCTATGTCATTATGGTGAAAAAAATTGAACACTGAACTATGTGGCGAAAGAACCCGGGCCCGTTAGCTGTACGGCCAGGTGCTGACGAAAGTTGATGGATGTGTCGTGATGAACGATTTAACTTATAAAATTTGTTTTCGAAACAAATGGTTTGGCAAGGGAACTGTTCTTGTTGCAAGAAAATCAGCATTAGCAGTTCCATGATTGCTCAATTACGTTACGGCCAAATCTAGCCGGCTGTCATAACAGCAAGGGATTCAATAGTCGACAATGGGATCCAGTTGTGAGTGTTTTTTTACTTGGCGGTAAAGCATTTACGCCGACCCAGCACACGTTCGAACCCTAATCCTCTAACCTCCACCAAGAAGTCCGATATTTGCCTTATCCCCCGGATTCCATATGAAATGACTTCTTTGGGGAGAGGCTGTGCTCATGCACTCCACTTGATTCTAGGTCTAGCTGATCGCGCTAGCTCGCTGGTCTAATAACCGTCATATCCAGTCCTTCTGGTTCACTGGTGCCCGACGACCCTATACTGGTGGTTTGTCGCATTCGGTGCTACTCGGCATAGTCCCCGACTGTGGAACTAGCTTACCTCAGCGAAGAGTTCTCCGACGAAAGAATGTCTCCTGCAACCGTTGACGCACGTCCAGTCCAGTCCAGTGAAATTCCGACGTCTGTCTGGCGATTCCGTGTGGAGGATTGCGTCCGGCTTACTAGTGCCCAGACGATTCAAACCGGCGATTCGCTACCGATTACTTGGAATGGTCCCCGACGGTGGATATTTCCTACTCCGACGAAGAGTTCCCCGGTAGTGTCAGATCTTCCGAAACCGATGCTACCCGGGCAGATGCCGAGGTCGATTCTGCGTATTTGGGTGGAGGGTTGACTTCCAGTTCACAGGCGCTCCGACGACCACGTCGGTGCTACTTCCTGATATACTCAAACTAGCCCCCGGCGGTGGGCCTAGCTTATTCCGACGGAGAAATTTCCCGACGTCGAAAGTTCTCTCGTAACTTATCACGATGCTGGCCGGCTAGGTGCCGAGGTCAGTCCTGCGATTCCGGGGGGCGGAGGATGACGCCGATCTCTAGGAACATCACGTCGCCCGCAAAACCGACAAGCTTCATGCCCCTGGGGGGAGCTTCAGCACTCCGTCGTACCTAGCATTCAAGAGTTGGGCCGAGTATGGAACCATGTGGAACGCCCGCTGTTACGATTACACTTCTTTTTCCGGTGTCAGTTTCGTAGATCAATTTCCTGTTCTGAAAGTAGCTCCTCAGAATTCTACAGATGTACTCGGGAACTCTCAGTCCGTGCAGCGAATCGGCGATTGTAGCCCAACTAGCACTGTTGAAGTCGTTTTTTACGTCCAGTGTAACCACTGCGTTTACTTATACTGCGTCATTCTACTGCGTCATTCTACTGATGAGTGTGTCGGCATTCTACTGATCACCTTGTTGATAACTTCTAAAATATTTGCATGTTCTGAAAATCTACTGCTATTTATATTTTGCAGTCTTCAATTCTTTTCAAATATTTCGGATTTCTTTATGTTCATGTTTCCCTTATTTGTTATAATAACAAAAGAAAAATAGAAGCACAACCATTATTTTACCACCTTTGCCCGAGCTCTAACCCTCTGCAAAAATAAGAAAGATTCCCCTTAAGGTGAAATAGACATTGAAATATGGCCTCCCCGCCCGATAATGTATTCATGCACCTCGATTGGACCATTTCTAATCTTGTTCCAGTGCAAAGACAATCGATTTCTATATCGATCTTCAGCCGTGACGGTAATATCAAATTAATAAGCTTGGGTATTGATAGCATAATGCTTGCTACGGACCTTTTATGAAGGATTACTGCGTGTATGTACCCGCACGTGAAGTTGAGATCGATGGTATATCCACCGATTAGAGCTTGAAATGCGAGAATCTGTTCAAGCACGGGTGATCCTTTTCTTCAGTCAGCGATTACATTTAAAGTCAATAGCAGTTGGCAGAACTAAGTTCTATGACAAGTCAAACTCATTTCGGGTGACTTTCGTCGGATCTCCTTTGACTAACTACCGTCTCTTTGACAAAGTTCGTCTGATTGTGCCACTTACGTGGTGATTTGATTCATTGTGGGCAAGGCGGCGGAAATCCTTAAATAATTCTTATGGAAGGGAGGATGCTGAAAAATGTCTATACCATGTAGAAGGTTTACATCATCTCTCAACATGCCCTGCGCACAAACAACTCGAGAAGAAACAGATGTGTTTCTTTTTCTCTATGTACTTTTTCTCTGTATGGCTTATTTTCCACCGGACGGCACTCGCGATCTGACATTGATAGACGCACACACAGAGTCATTGGAACGAATTTCCGCTCAAGCAAGCCCGGTCGATGAGATCCTGATTGTTGGTGATTTCAATTTCTCCGGATTAAAATGGCACTCTTCGGACGGATTTATGTTTGCAGATTCCGAACTGTCATCTTTTCATGCTGGCATCACCAGTTTGCTTGACTGCTACAGTCTAAATCTGTTGCGCCAAAAGAATAATGTGGTGAATGAGAGCAACAGAATCTTCCATCTCTGTTTCTCGAGCAAATCGCGCTGCGCGCCAAAAATTACAGCTGCACCGTTCCCCCTGGTAGAGATTGTTAGACACCACCATCCCCTGCATTTAGTGCTTGAAGCGATTCGTGTACAGCATGACTGACATGTTTCTGACACCGTCAGCTATAATTTTAGAAGAGCCGACTATAATAGCATTATTGACTTCCTGTCGAATATCCACTGGAACGAAATTCTCGACAATTATTATGTCAACGTTGCAGTCCAGATTTTCTCCAATGTTATGAGCTATGCTATCGATCGCTATGTACCCAAAACAAGCGCCCTTCAATCAAAGTACCCCGACTGGCAAACCACCGAGTTGAGACGATTAAAAACGACTAAAAGAGCCTGCGACAACACTACGTGCATGTTAACCAAGTCTATAAAAAGACATCGAAGCGTTGCCATGCCGATTACTTGCGAAACGTGCAACGTAAGTTGAAGTCCGAACCAAAAACATTCTGGAAGCATGTGAACGAGCAAAGAAAGGAATCAGGGTTGCCTTCAACGATGAGCTATGGAGGGCGTACGAGCTCTAGTTCACAGGAGATTTGCTAACTGTTCTCTGAAAAGTTCGCGAGTGTTTTCTCCAACTAGAAACTGGCACCGACCCAGGTTTTATATACGGCACTCAATGTACCTCAATCATCCCAATCTTTGAGCTCTATCAATATATACAATGATATGGTATAACTTGCGATTGGCAAAATGAAGGCTTTAAACTTGGCAGGCCCAGATGGTATACCAACTATTATTCTTAAAAAATGCACTGTCGCTAACAACCGGAGTATTTCCCGAACTCTGGAAATCCTCCTTCATGTTTCCAGTTCAGAAAAAGGTGATAAAAAGGAAGTCGACAACTACCGGGGTATTACAACGCTAAGCGCAGTTCCAAAGCTGTTTGAAATGACTGTGTTGGAGCCCATCTTCAGCCACTGCATACAATATATCTCCGAGACTCAGCATGGATTTATGCCGAAACGTTCAACATCTACGAATCCTGTGTCGTTCACAACATCTGTGACAGATGCCATGTCTGACTTTTAATCACGCTATTGCAGCGGCAAAGTTGGATAGACTTGGCTTTAGTACTAAGATTCTCCGTTGGATGCAATCGTATCTCAGTAATCGTCGTCTGGCGAAGAGTTCTTCGATTCATCTGGCATTCTGCAAGGCGGCCAACTCGGTCCATTGATTTTTCTTCTGTATTTCAATGACGTCAACTTTTGTTTAGAAGGACCACGGTTGTCTTTTGCTGACGACCTCAAGTTATACCACAGAATCCGGAATACTGATGATGCAGCTTTCCTTTAACGCCAACTGGTAACCTTTGCGGAATGCTGCGAAATCAACCAAATGACCCTAAATCCCAAGAAATCCACGGTCATTTCGTTCTCCAGGGGAAAAAACGCCAATTCGTTTCGAATACTGTCTAGCAGAATCCACGATTGACAGAGCGAATTGTGTCAAAGATCTTGGAGTTTTTCTCGATGAACAACTGAAGTTTAAGAAGCTCGTTTAGCTATATTGTCGCAAAGGCATCACGCTGCTTGGGGTTCATTTTGAGAATATCTAAGCACTTTTCAGACATTTACTGCTTGAAATCTCTTTACTGCTGACTCGTTCGTTTAACATTGGAATATTGTTCAGTTGTGTGGAATCCTCATTATCTCAACGGTGTCCATCGAATTGAGACAGTACAGCACCGATTTGTTCGGTTTGCCCTTCGTCGATTGCCTTGGCACAACCCTCACCAGCTGCCAAGTTACGAAAGTCGTGGTTTGCTTATTGGACACATTGCAAGTGCGGCGGGACCTATCCCGTGCTATGACGATTTGGGATATTTTACACGATCGAATCGACTGTTCCGAACTTCTTAGTGCGATAAATATGAACGTTCGTCCTCGTTCTCTTCGCAATCATATTTTCCTCCGATTACCTCTTCGCCGGACTAACTATGGAGTTAACGGTGCCATCATTGGTTTGCAGCGGACTTTCAACAGAGTGTCATCTGAGTTTGGCCTTCACATTCCACGTTGCAGTTTACAATCTAATTTTTTAAATATATTAAGAAATTATCATTAGGACCACACTGTGTCTGTTGATGTGGGTGTACCCCATTAGGCATAAATACGTTAGGCATACGGATGTTTGGCATACGTACGTTAGGCATAATGGACGTTAGGCTTAAAGACGTTTGGCATAATGGACGATTGGCATAATGGACGTTAGGCATAAACTTTCATGTTGAAGTATACTTTAAGGAAATATCTTTTTGGTGGTGACAGCCTAATGTGTGATAAGAGCGCAAATGTTTGAAATTTTTTGATGTTGTAGAATTACTCTGGAAGATGATAAAACTCGATCAACATTTTGTTCTATTGTAAATTCCTCATGAAATCTTAATTCAAATAAAAGATGCAGAACGAATGCACATCGAATGAACGAATGAATAAATTGCACATCTTTAAAATAGGCTAAATACTCTTGTTTAAAATCGGTCTATTCTGCATTAAGGCATGAATGTGGTTTGTAAACAACAACGCTTTTAAACTGCTAAAACTTTCGTTTTAGGTAGAATTTATCACAAAAACAAGTAACTGGGAATATTAGAACTTAGAACTGAAGTTATTACTATTAGTCTGATATAACTCTGCTGGAGCAGTACTACCAAAAATATTTACATGTAGCATTGATTAATGAAATTTTGATATATCATCATTATTTTCCATTATTATTGAAAACAGATAAAACGTATCAATTAGGACCGTCAGCGACTATCTTTTCCTAGAATATAGAATATTGAAAATTGTATAGGAGAATTGTGTTGAGCACCGGAAGGTAAATATTGAGCAGCTTCCAGCACTGCGAAAAAAGCATCTTTCAAAGCGGGTTTTTCGTGTTTCTTGAACTCTAGGAGCGTTAGAAAAAAGTTGGGCATGCAAGGGTTAACTTAGATTAGTTCTTCATGCATGCAAGATGTAATTGTCCAATAAGAAAATATATGACCTCGAAGAACAGCTCATGAAAGAATGAATGATGCATTGTATTATTCTTTCAACGAATATACCAATATTGCTGGTTCTATATTGATTATCTCCCATAGTCCTAAGCATAATGATTACATTCTCGAGGCCATCACAAGTAGAACTACGGAAACTCTGATATGGGAGAGATCTTTAATCTTGTACTGTGACGAGTTACCGAAACGAAGAAGGTATCGTCACGAACGTAGAGTCCATAGCCTAATGTTGATCCTGTACATAACACCACAGACTAACAGACATAACACTATGAGGAAATTCCCTCAAAAAACATCGATCCGACAATTTTCCCAGAACACTAGCTCCACCTTTTATTCACGGTCCCAAACACTCATTTACTGGTGGGTTACCCCTCAGGTTTGGGAACAATTTTTCACTAGTGGTCTATCCCTCCAATTGATTCTTCATATGTCAGTGGCATATATGGATGCATCTGCATTGGTAATACATCTAAGAGGCTTGAAATATACTCGTACCAAAACTTCTCTTAAATGAAGGGATATTTTCTTCATGTCGTCTACAGAAAAAAAAACTACACTTGCAAGAGTTAAATATCTTGCATGGTATTTTTCATTTTGGATTATCTCACTAAAGTTATGCGAAGGTATGGTATAGCAAAGCGTCTTTTTTCTAATCTGAAAAAAACAAGCGAAATCTCTATAATAACGAAAACCTTGCGATTATTTTTATATTTTTGTGAATTATGCCTATCGTCCATTATGCCTAACGTACATTATGTCAATCGTCCATTATACCTAACGTATATTATGCCAATCGTCCATTATGCCTAATGTACTTATGTCTAAACTATTTATGCCAAACGTCGCGCACCCTGTTGATATTAACTATAAATAAATAAATAAAGCGACGCTGTAAATTATCTTTTGTGAAAGCGGCCACTATGAATATCTTTACTCCTTTCTCTACTAACAAATGCGACACTGATTATCCCCAAGAGCTGTACTTAGACACTATAAAAAAGGAGAAACATTTTCTCGCTTAAGTTTTCCTGTAAGGACCAGAAGGTATCCCTTCAATGACTTCAAAAAACAATAGCTCGCGGAAACACTGGTTCAAAAGTGAAGAGAATAGTTCCTGGTTTCGGAATTCTGAGTTCAGATATGTAGTTCTCAGCATTTCTTGAAGCATTATTAACCCCACGCCCATACCAGTACAGTCTTACAGTACAGCATGGGGTTACCTTCATGATTTAACCCATAATATAGGGGAACCCGGGGCTATTAAGACCGTGGGGGTAATTCGGACCCCCTCGATTTCTTAGAAAATTGTAAAACTTTCTGACTGTCGTACATATTCGTGGAAGTACTATTCTGAAGCATTAATTTTGACAGATGAATCACATTCTGCAGTTTTTAGGAAGGAGATACAACGTGTTTCATTTTTTCGTCATCCTCAAAACAAAAATTGTAATGGTAAAACCGTGATTAAAGTAACAAATAAAAGTGATAAAATGGTTTGAGATATTTTCAAAACGCTCATTACTTTTGTGCGCAATGAGCGTACGGGGCTATTCGGACCCCCTATTCCATCAACCATAGTTTGCGGCTATGCACATGATTACACACACCACAGCAACGAAAATACATGTAACATGTGCTGTAACTAACCAAATTTATTTTTTAGGGCAATTTTTTTTGCTTCTGAAGGAGTTTCTTCAAGCTGCGTCAACAAGACCCGATGGACAGTTGAAACTTAATTTTAATTTTTACATATTGTAACGCCGTATCAAATAAACAAGAGAAAAATCATGAGTCAACCGTTGGTTTTATGATTAATGTTAATAGAGTTGTGTGGTAATTGACGCACGCAAGCACACAAAATCGATTTGGTAATGACATGGCGGAAACCGTGACTTAAGTTCACAAAACAAATATTTCTACTAATCAAAGCGTTACGCGGGCGTTACTGAAGAGAAATTGACATAATTCAGCTTGGAATTTGCTGCAAGAATAGCAGCCTTATCGACGCAAATTCGGTTGATGGTTCGTCCTAGAGAAGGAATTTGAAGGATTTCCATTCTTTGTACCTACATTTTAAGAAGTTCACCGGCGCATTTATAAAATTCGGGAGTTGGTATACGCGCTTGTTGCTAAAATCTTGAAGCAGCATCAATCGTTAGTCTTGCATTTTCTTTTGCCGATAGTTCCACAAACACATGATTTTTGTTCATGGTCCTTTTTTCGTAACGTAAAACAGGATTGTTCCAGAATTCATGGCACTTTATTCACGATTTTAGGATTTTGGTGTATTTTTGTTCATGGTCCTGTTTTCGTTACGTAAAACAGGATTATTCCAGAATTCACGGCACTTATTTCACGATTTTAGGATTTCGGTGCGAATTTTTTGTTTTCTTGCATTTTCTGCAAGGAGATTTCTTGTATTCATATAGGATAGCCTTATATTGGCTTCTTGTATTTTTGCACAATACTAGAGTACTTGCAGTTTTTACAATGGATTCTTGCATTAATGTAAGTGATTCTTACCGAGTTGTTTTTAGGAGTACTTAAAAATATATCGAGCACAGAAAACTAAATCCAACACTTCTTCTTTAAATAGACTGGGCTGGGCATTCCGGTAAAAATAAACTCATCAACATAAAATCAAAAGAAATTTCTGTACGAATCTAACATTTCTCGTTTCCCCCGTCGGATAATTCGTCCTCTAAGTTGTAGACGACGCACGCAATCGCAAGCACGTGATCTGCTTAAGCATTGGCAGTTTTTTTTCGCAAAGCAAATATTTACATACTCTACCTTCTTTCTAATTGTACAGTTCTATGGCAGAGGACGGATCTCTTAAGCACTAATTACTTGCTAATATCTGAATTGAATTTTGATTGACCCTAGTATCGTTTCGGGAAGTTCTTCATATCTCACTAGGACATGACAGCTAGAATTGGAGATAACCCAAGCAACCAAAAGCAACCATCCCGAATAAAACTTAAAATATACACTTTACTGATCATATTAATTTCTTAGAAAACTTTCAACCTGCTTAAACTTTAATGAAACTTATACAAATTATTTGAATCGTTCTAATAAACTTTTGGTTGCTTGGAAAATTTGATCGAATGGATCTTGACCACTAAAAGACATCTAATACCGTTCCACTAGAGATTGACACACTAAAGAACAGGCAACTACTGGAACTTATTTACATCCAGATTGAAAAGACTGTGTCACATAGTTAGTTCGTATTGATGTATATGACGGCATGTAGCTCAACACGTGGAAATGAAAGTGCGACTCTTTTATGTTTGAAGCATATGATCGTAGTTTCCTTTTTTATTTCAGGCTTCTTCTTCCAATATTAAGTAGGGAAAAGGGACTTCGTTACCTAACAATATTTTAAAACTAGCCGCAAGCCCTTGGGTCATTCGCTCGTACTTACCGATGTAGTTTTTACCGAACAGCTGCATTCCCATCACGGCAAAGATGAAGATGATAATGCAGAGCACAAACGTCAGATTACCTAACGCACCCATCGTTCGACCCATGATGGAAATGAGTAAGTTCAACGTTGGCCACGATTTCGCTAGCTTGAACACTCGGAGCTGGATTTATATTGAGCGAAGGTATTTTTTTGTGTGTGTGGTTGGTGTGTTCGGGGTGTATTTAGTGAATATTGTATTGTAATTAGCAGTAGTGTACGGAAAAGAGAAAGAGAAGAAAAAGGAAGCATATCTGGTAAAATCTAATTCGTTCCACGCTACAAAAGGTTGTAATTTAGAATAATGTTTTTGTACAATAGGTTAGTTACGGTCTATAACTAGATTCACAACTAAGGTATGCTATTCTTCATCCAAGGCGCAAAATGCATACACATAGTCACTATATCGATTGAGAATCGAGGATCTAGAATCCGAATGCGGTTGGTAATCTTTTTGCGGATCGTAGCATAGAAAAATAAGATAATCAGTGATTCGGCTAACCATTTGATTGAGCTATTTGGCTAATTGTGAAAGTGAGGTAGCGTTAAATATTTCGGCTATTTCGTAGGCTTGCGGAATTATGAGAAAGCTATTTCAGTATAAGAGTTAGGAGTTTTATAAAAAAAAGCTCAAAGTTGAGTTTAAAAAAAATGCCGAAAATCGCTATTTTTTATTCAGGGACGCTACCTGTGTAATTTTTGCCGAACAGTTGCATTCCCATGACGGCAAAGATGAAGATGATGATACACAGTACGAAGGTCAGATTACCGAGAGCGCCCACCGTGCGGCCCATGATTGAGATCAGTAAGTTTAACGTTGGCCACGATTTGGCCAATTTAAACACTCTCAGCTGTGGAGATCAAGGGCAGGGGATGTGTTAGTACAGGTTTCTTGTTGAGGGCATTTTTGCTAATCGGTGTTGCCAGTTTCGTTACCAATATATGCAAGGAACTAAAGAGTGTGTATAAATATCTCCTGGCAACACTGAATGCTCCCTTGTAGGACTAATTCCGTGCGAGGCTAATCGGAATCGATGCACTAACTTGACAGCTAGTGTTCGACGATTACGAAAGCATTGAGAATCCAAACTACCCAGGCAATTCGCCCGTAACTGCAGCGCGTTAAGCGGTTTCCAGTACTTACCAAACGGAATGAACGTAATACTGACAATCCCTGAACACCTTCCAGACCCAGTTCGAGCAGTGACAGTGCTACGATGATGAAATCGAAAATGTTCCAACCCTCCTGGAAGTAATACTTGGGACTCATCGCTATCAGCTTCATCGTCGCTTCTATCGCGAAGGTTGCCGTGAAAAACTACAACAACCGAACATGAGGTTAATTACACGTCCTTTTACCCTCGAACGGCCACTAGGCAAAATACTCACATAGTTACCACTTTTAAGAGACTGCTCCATCTTCGGGTCCATATCGTGATGGTCCAGCGCCATGAACAGCGTGTTGACCACGATGCAGAGCGTGATGAATAACTCGACGAACGGATCGAACACGATGAATGATACGCCCTCCTGAAACTTGAGCCACACCCAGCAGCAGTCCCACACGCAGAAAACGTCGATCATCCTCATAATGAACTCGAGTGCCTTCTCCTTGAACGTCGGACCGTCCTCGTCGTCGTCCTCTGTGGGGAAGTAGTAAACAGAGACTGAAAAGGAAAGAACCAATCCGGCCGCGGAGAAGAAGGGGAAAAGAACCGGGAAGGTCCGGAATTAGTGCTGGCGGGTTTGACTCAACTTCCTTTCGGTTTGGTTGGCATCTTTGCTTCACTGGAATAAAAAAAAATCCAGCGCGTTTCTCCGTCCGCGCTTTTGACAAAAAAATTTCATGACGGAGAAAAGTGGTAGTTTTGCGAATGTTTTTTTTTTTGAAATAATGTGATTTTGTTTAGTGTTTTACAGAGAGCTATTTTCCTTCTGTCCTGCAAATAATGTCTAATACATCTACGCTTTGACCTAGGAACAACAAAAGAAAGTGTTCGGCAGTAACTTCTAGTTCTAGTAGCAAATATAGGCAGGCAACCGCTGGGAGATTTCATTTTATTATACGTTTATATTTGTTAATTGTTGATTTGTTTCTTAATGTTTTGTATTAAAATATTTATTACTTTATTCATTTTATATTTATCGACTGACTTGTTCGTGCTATTATTTTCGAATTGATTTCTAATGCTTATATCCGTACCACAGTGGCACCTCTTCATACAAAGTTCTAACAAAATTATAAAACTTGATTTATATGGTTCGGCTTATAATTAATTTTGAATCGCTGAATCCATGGCTGCTATCAGTTGTGAAATTCCTAAATTCTTCTTTTAGACTATCTTTATATAAACCCACGTCAATAATAGTAGTCAATCACATCTGATAGCAGAAATGGTTTCAAAACTAGTAAAAATCACTGATTTTTAAACAATGTGAAGTTGTTTGAATGATTATTTTGTAAGAAGAGTTATGAGCTACAGGGCGTTTCCTTATGGGTAGTTTCAAAACAATTGATATAAAAAATTTAGCGTGAAAATGCGCAAGATGATGTTTGTTTATCTACACTGCATTAAATTTTGGGTCAGATTGATGATAAGTGACCCATTGGAGACAATCTCAAAAATTGTAGTAACCAATAGCTGATGTTAAATTCAATTTTTTAATTGCTTTTTCTTGATGCAGAACAAATGTAAATTATTTCTACACAAAAGGCTCAAATCTATAATTTTATTCGATCTTTCATCTTTCTGGAGAACTTAAAGCTACTCTAATCGGCCTTACAGTTTTTGAGATATCGCCATTTAAAGTTCAAAGATATGAAAAATTCATATGAATTCATTGGAACAGAAATTCTCGATATTACTTACTTAAATGATATGTTAAAAAATAATTTTTCATCTGATTATCGTAAAATTTCGAGACAATTTTATTTAAACAAAATAAATATTTGTAAAAGAATTACAAGTCATTGATTTTTGGGATTTCTTCACTCTTTGTGCCACTGTGCGCAGTGATGACCGCTTGTTGTAAGTGAAAATAAATATCGTCTGACAATAGTTGATGCAATTTAGAAAAGCATTGTTTTTGAGCGACTTAGTGGAATGTTATATTGAACACTTTTTTATGAGTTCTTCCGTTTAATTCCACTACTTTTTTATGAAAATACAAAAATGCACTTTCATATCACAGATACGTATTTCGGCTACGACTTGCAGCCTTCATCAGTGTATTGTATCAGTATCAGAAAAAGATGTTTAATTAAAATAGCTGACGGCTGGAAGCACCTGTTGTTAACGGGCGATACGACTGATGACTCAAAGACGTGTTTGCTGATTGCTGTAACCACAAGTGCTCCGCAGCTAAGTACATTTTCGCGGATGATCAATTTGATGACAAAAATAATACCAACGAGTCTCTTTTTCGATACAAATCATATCCGATCAACTCAATCGACCCCTAAAAGGTTAACTTTAGGAACAAAGTTAAGCCATATAACATCGACCTACATTGCTCTGCTGCACCCGATATCACCAAGGTCTGACCAGATAAACTTAGGGTGTCTGTGAGCATGCATTGATTATGCAAATAGGATTGATTGTTGCGTGCTTTTCATAAGAGGAAGTTTCGTGTCTACGCACTTGATCAGGAAGTTGAGATGGATGGTGTAGTCACCGAAGATCGGCTGGGTGTGGGGTTGGCTTCTTCCCTTCGTTTCAGTTAGTGAAAATTCTGGAATGCAAACAATTGCATTCAGCATAAATCGCGGAGAACTGTGTCCTTTTGGACGAGTTAATTGACTTGTTCGCGTTTTTGTGCGGGGCGTCATGAACTGGCCACACAGCTGCCCATTGCAGCCATAACACACAACGAGGAAAATACGTAATGAATCATAATGATGATTCTTCTAGCAGAGATACCGAAGAGTCTGGGGAAACTCCGCACAGTACCGTCTTTACGCAGAAGTGCACTGGGCCTGGACCTGGGCCAGGGACCCCGGTATTTGGTGGGCCTGCGCGGAGGATGGATATAAATCCACACTTAAGCCTGTATTCGAAAAAGGTACACTCACATATTTGAAGCTTGAACATATTTGAGCGGTGGTAAAAACTGCTGAAATTTGAATTGAAAGGCTACAGCTATACAAAGTGCGGAAGGGACCGACCGTAGACAACAAATCTGTGTCCGGCAAGCGTTCTGCGGATGCGGCAAAATTATTCTGGTTTTCATAATATTTGGAATCGTCAATGGACACATCTACAAAGCAAACCCCTCGTAATAATTGAACTCTTCCACTATTCCTGGACCCTCTAACACAGGTACGGGACCAATACTTTTGCTTTTGACCTAAAAAGTGTTTATTTCATATTTGTACCACTGATTTGATAATGGCGCTAGTATAGCATCACTATATAAGTGTCATGAACAACGATGACACTCAAATGGTGATGGTATACTAGCGCCACTATCAAATCAGTGGTACAAATATGAAACAAGCACTTTCTGACTGATTTTTCCCAGGCTGGGCCGTTGCATGATCCGGATTCTTTCATGAAAATATATAAATGTTCACGATCTTAAGGAATTTACCGCAAAAATATTGTGTGTTCTGTTTAAGCCATTAGCGGATTTGTAGAAGTTTGGAGTCGTTCCTAGAACTTTATCGGAGATGTCGAAGCATCTCTACTGGCGCGCATACCGTACTATCTGAAGCATAATAGAAATTATATAGGGTAAAGTGCCTATTTTCACCATACTACGGAGAGTGCCTCACTAATTCATAGACGATCACCCTAACGCTACATCACGAACACGCCAAAAAATCTTGATTGACACCGTTCGACACAAGTTGGACCGTACTAACCAGCAACGCGGGTGACGTCGTCTAAATAGTCTAAACCACAGCTTAATTTAATAAATTAAACAAACCTACTCTTGCAAGAATGGTTTTCGATAAAAAAAAATAAGAAATTAAGTTCAACAAGCAAGGTTGGTTGAAAATGTCATCCTTAAGCTTTTTATTTCGCCGATTTATCCTACTTTCCGGTTAAGATATCGACAATTTATAAGTTTCTTAAAACATTTTGAATTCGACGTTCAATAATAGTAAATATAAGTGTGAATTCCACTCGCCAGTAATTCGCTTATGCCAGGTTCGGGTGATTCTATAATTCTTAGATGAGCTTAGGATCCAGCTCGGGTGCCTAAAATTAAAAATCTTCAGGATCTTTGGTTGATTCTCCGTATTAATAAGTCGAGCTGAGATCGGGTTTCTAGAATTGTAAATTGCTTTTCAATTTAAAAATGTTCGGGCTCGGGTCGGGTACGGGTTTTTCAATTTTTAAGCTCTCGGGTTTGGGTTCGAAAAAATTGAAATCTAATGTCAACGACATTGATGAATGTCTTGAAAATTCCTGCACGTTAAGGAAATTGCAGAAGACGGCGTGGTTTCTGTTACGGGACCCAAAGCTGTCGATCAACAATGACCATTGCACTTCCTTGGACAATTTGTCTTTTCCACGGAAAAAAACTGAACTACTGCATTTTCCACGGAGAAAACTGAACTACTGAACTTAGTTCCATTGACGCTATTCGCTCGCTGCAACAAGGAAAGTACACTTCCTATTTTTTGGGGAAGTTTGGGTCCCTTTTCATTGCTCTATTCCAGGCGATGAGAAGGCTTGGGTGCTTTAGAAGGTGACATTTATGAAATACCAATTTACTCCAACGAATTTTTCAGTATGTGTCGTCAGAGCACACTAAAAAAACAATTGCTCCCATTCTTGTATAACGAATTGTAATTCTAATTTCAAGATAGATGTAAAATTTTTCCTCCTTATATAAAAAATATTTCAACATTGTAACTTCCTAGATTTAAGATTTCCAAGTTGTAATAAAAAGAATCTGCCACCGCCAAGCTAACGCATTTGAGCCTATCAAATAAACGTACTGAATAAAAGAAAACCACAAGTGGCAACTCGGAATAAAGTAATGATAATCTGGGTACCAGGCCACCAAGAAATCGGTGATAACGAAGTGGTCAACGAATTAGCCAGGCGTGGTTCATCAAACATGTTTGTTGGATCAGAACCATTTCTGGGCATATCTACCGGTGCCATCAAACTAGAACTTTCAGTTTGGGCAAGAGACCAACTGCTAAACGACTGGCGTAACGTAGGAGGCGCTCGACAAGCTAAGAAATTCATACATCCAGATACAACGAGAGCCAAAAAACTAATGGATCTAAAACGAAAAGACTTGCGTATATTACCAGGCATATTTACAGTACATTGTTCGCTCTCCAAAACCAGACACCACCCATACATCCATAACAAGCAGCTAGAAAACTATTATAGTGATCAGACCTAGTGCCCGTTCCCAGGGAATTTATCGAGTCACTATACCTTTTTTAAAACTCATTTAACGATCTCGATGAGTAAGCTCCGTAAGTTTCAAACCACCTCACAATAATTTGAAATATCTCACCACACAAGTCCTCACCTACCTATTAATATTATATATACTTCCATAGCGATATCAGATGTTAACCCAATCGAAACTGACTGTTACCCATATACAAAACAATTTGTGAAATTTGTCGATTCTTGTCGAGTGAGTATTTTTTCGGTTTTATGTTTTTATGTTATTTATATTTTATGCTTAAATTGTTCCTTTAATAAATAGGCCCTGAAGAAGGCCCAAACCGCGGGTCGAAACGTTGGCAAAGATAAAGAAATAATCGACGCAAAGATATTTGACTGTAGTGCCTAAACTCACCTTAGATTACTTGTCTATTCTGTAACTACGAGCCCGCGAGCTCAGAGCATATTCTCTGCCATTGTGCAGTATTATTTCTTCGATATAAGCGATACTTCGGAAGGCATCTCATGTCGTCTAGCGAGGTATGGCATGCCTATCCCAATCAGATCTTCAGTTACGTTAATAAATGTAATTCCTGGTTGGGATGACACATGATGACAAACAAACAACTCACTTCCAACTACATGTGATTCGGGCACTTCGTAACATGTGGAGCAAAGACGGGAAGCCACAAAAGATAACCTGAATAGTGGTCGCAGTGGCAAGGATTCCCCTTAAAAGGACAAAAACGCGGCAATCAACGTTGGGCGGGCCATGCAGCGCGAAAAGAGATCTGCTCAGCAAAGTAAATGGAAGAAGTCGTCAACTTCGGAACAGTTCCGAGCTCGCTGAATTTGTCCAATCGAGGAAGACGTACGCTCAGCGGCTGAGTAGGGAGACTGGAAAATGGCAACAGAAGATAGAGATACTTGGAAATCTTGGTCATGATTCGGAGACTGGGTGACGTTCCGCGTTTCGAAAAGAAACGAAAAGTTTTTTTGTATACTAGCATGCATGAAAAAGTCGTATCGACTTGGTTTCATAATGTGGTCCTTGGAGTTTTGATGATGATGATTAAGTGTTAAATATGATTCAACGAAGAATTGCGGTATCGTATAGCTATCGAGGACTTTTCGATTTATACTGGTTATTAACAGCAAAATCCTTACTTCAGGACGTTTTGAAGAATTTAGTTTTCAAACTTCTCTAGGGTTATCAACCGTCCACCACCATCAGGGGCGCCATTCAGTTTGGCGGGATTGATTTCGCAATGTTGACATAGTTCTACATTTAGTTTAGTAAACTTATTTATTCGAACAATGAGGTCTGCTCTGTTCGGTTTTTAGTCTCGAGCCCTGGCCGATTTGAAAGCTTTCACCTCAAGTTTATTCCTAGAGAAGGAAACTTTTCATTCGTCATTTTAATTAGTCCTTTTCCTTTAGCGCTTTTTTAAACATAGTGGTATACGTGCTTACCCTTGCGACACATTGCAAAGAAAGCACTTGTACTCTATGATAAGTGAAATTGGTTAGATAACATAATATGAGATCTGATCAAAGTGGGTTATCATCATCTGCAATTCATACGCCATCATTCCAACTTGATGCGGTTGTGATTCAACGAGTCCTTAATTTGCTCTTGGTCGATTTGATAACCCTAATCTCACAAGTCTAGATTCAACTGTAATAAAACATATAGAATAGTTTGGTGTCGTAGATCTCAATATAAAATTCAGGAAATTTTCAGAGTTTTTTATTTGCAGTCGTATACAGCGAATATAAGCTGTTCTATTTAACAAGTTGTAGTAAAAATGGGACTGTAACCTATAGGATATTTTCTGTGATACTGCTTGATTATTCGATTGAGTATTTCATTGCAATATCCATAATATTGAGGTGACCCGGTAGGCCAATCAATTGGAGCAATCAAACACGAATTTGTTACTATTTGGCCTTTGACCCTCAGATTCACCGTCCGCGCGATCATCCAAGAACACACGCGCTAACGTGTACGTGTATAAATATACACGTACACGTTAGCAGACGCGACATACAAACGCACACGCGATCGCATAATCCATTTAGAATCACAGCCCGCTGCAATTGGCTTTAAGCAGTGTTCCATTTACACATTTCACGTCTCGTCTGCAATTGTAGTGTGTGATTCTGAGGGGCAGCCCTTCCGAGAACCTAGCTCTACAGCTCCAGCTGGAAAACTCTAAACAAATTGCCTTTAACCCTCTGACAGTCGCGTTGTTATCTACATTTAAGCGCTCACCTCAGGCTCTAAGACTATTTCGCCTGAATTTCAGAACGTTGTGCATTACGTGACTTCTAAAGGGGTAAGTATCATACGATCACCTAATCGGGTTATTAGGTGTTACACCAACCGACATAGCCCCACAAAATGAGCCGGATGAACTTCGTTTGACAATTCTCGGTGGTTTGTTTACATAGGAGTTACGTGAGATCGAGTGTGACAGATGAGCACCCGTTGCACTCGAACTCACGCAACTGACAAAGTAAACAAACTACCGAGAACTGTCAAACGTGAACTTCATTCATCAAAAGTTCATTCGTGTCGTCATTTTGTAGAACTCAATTAGCGCACGAAAAATCTTCCACCAACCGGTTGCCATTAAACACTGTACTGCTATTTGTAGGACTTTTTTTCTAAAACAACCTAAACTACCAAGCAACAAAAAAAAGAACTAGTAGTCTCTGAAGTGCACACTGAAAGCTGCTCGATTGCTAGTTCGCCAGATATCTGGTAGTGAAGTATTTGTTTGGCTAAATGAATTGACGATTTTTTTTTAACTCAAGGTGACCCTATCACCTATGTTACTATACCTATTAGCTTGTGAGTGTACAATTTGTATGCTTATGCGTCAGTGTATGGCACAGCTGCTAATGTGCCTAGTTTATGTTGCATGAACCGGCTTCATGTTGTTTAATGAGTTTGTGATCGCACACTGGGTATGTATTTGGATTGTTATCTGACGAAAATGAGTTTGATGAAGGGTATATATATGTGCAATGGAGCTAATTTTTGACAACTTTACGTCGATAGCAGGTGGCTGTCAGAGCGCAAGTGCAAAGTGCATCTCTCTTTGAATGGGGGCTACTTTTGTTGGTAAGCTCCTATTACTTGTAAAAGCAGGAACCCCCTAGCAAAGTAATATTTCTGGAGGAAATAATCTAAAGGTAGCTTTATGCGTTATTTGATGATGACCATGTCAAGTGGTTGTTACTAATTTCATTCATATTCTAAATATTATAGTAAAACTAACGACACTGAATCTTTTAATAAAAACTCTACATCTCTATCTTTGATTTCCCATTTATCTGTCAGTGTCATTTCAATTGAGCACGATATCTGTCAGAAGCCCTCGTTTGGGAAGGATTCGAAGAGTTTTTCGTTAGAGATATCGAATCTTTATTCAGAGATTTAGCGTCGATAGTATAAACGATTCGCCAATTTGATTGATTAAATGTTCTAAGACTATTTGAATTGTGTGCCGTCATTCTTGTTCCGTAATTTACGCAACTATGTTTTCCCGGATATAGAAATGATTAACTTTATTTTGTAATGCAAGTATTGGAATTACTCCCATCTATTTCATTTACACTCATAAACTTCTTCACTGTCTCTACGCCTACTAAGATTTTACCAGTACAGATACTACATTGTTATTTCCTCATATTAAAAACCACCTTTTGAAATTTTCCTCCAAAATAAATTACGTTCGGTACCCCACGAGTCTGCATCGGCCGTACGAAATGAATGAAAAAGGCGACTAACTTAAACTTAACTAGAAACTATTAAACCAATTAAAACGGTAACCGTAAAGTAAATAACTTTTATAACTTAAAATTACTGCTATTGCTTATTTGTTGATAAATAGTAACTAGCTAAATGGTATAGTAAAATTTCTAGCAAATTGTGCAAATCTAGGAATAATTCAAGAGCGTAAGTGGTGTCTAGCAAAACAAGTAACTAATTGTGTGGCTGTAACTAATACTAATAAAAACAATTGCTCAAACTTCATGCTCAATGTGCTACTATTCGAGAAATCATTCGCTCTAGCTTGAAAGAAATTGGACAGTAAGAAAACATTTCACTAATACTATTTTTATGGTTGCTTTGAAAGACTTAATTGAAATTTGGCTGGCCTATCTTTGGACTTTTCTGTGCAAATGTGTTTGCATCAAAAAAGAAACAAATGATATTCCAACTAATCGGCTGGGTACGGTTCATCGGAGTAAACAAACCTTGCTCTCTAGCGAAAAATAGAGAAATCAAACACACAAAGAAGTGGAGTCAACTCTATATAAGAATACACGCTAGCACCAAATGACATCGGAGTATGCAGTAAGGAACTGATATTGAAGATATCTGATTAGTTGATGATTTTTACGTTAGGTTCTATTCTAAAACAGATTATGATAGGAAGAGAGCGATCGAACAGCACATGTAGGTAGTGTAGAATAGCAAAATAGACAGACGGAGATGTTACTTTATGGATTTCATCGAGCTTGAAAGAAAAACGTTAACATGTCGAAGTAACAAAAAAATAATGGAAATGTGGTGGTTGTTGAGTGAGAGCAATAGGATTTGCGTGAACAGGATTTACACCATGTCAGTTAGCTTGCAATGTTAGAAAGAACTTTCATGGGAAGAGTTTTGTAAATGTGAACTTTTTTTTCTAATTAGATTCAAATTAATTGTACATTCTCGAAAGGATCTACTCCTTAGTTTATGACGAATTCGAGGAAAGTAGTTTAAGTTCTTTATATTTTAAATTGTGATGTTTTTTTGTTAAAACTGCCAAATAAATGCAAATAATATTGACATTGGTCTCACTACAGCACATCATTTTCATCCTAGCAGGTAATGGTATGGAAACTGAATTACAAAAGAATAATAAAATTCGAATAAAAACGCACAAAAAGCAAAAATACGTATTTTATACCAAGTCATTGCAACAATATTACTGCGAAGAGTTGCTGGATTTTAATTTAGAGTGTTTTGTTACTAAATTGAAAAAGTTGACCAATTAATTACAGTTTGCACTAAAATTTCACAAATTTTTTACGAAAAAAGATTTTTTTCTAGCATACATATTCAATGATTTCAAATATTACGGCATGGAAACCACAAAAATTTCTAAAGTTTTACACATATACACATATCAGAATTAGGTTTTCAAAAACAATGCGGATGTTAAAAGTCAAATTACAAAAATCAAAAAGCAAGATCCGAGATACGAAAATACATCCACAGTAAACAAAAAAAATGAACATCGGCGTCAGTGTGAAAATAGAAAACAATTGACAGTAGAGTGGGACAATGAGCCTAAAATGGACGACCGTCGGGTTGTGCGTACAGAACGATAATTTTCGTACGGATAGACAGGTGATGTAGATGACACGATATGATTTTCTGTTTTTCTGTGCGACATATGTGTGAGTATTCGTGTGTATTGGTGTTTGATTGTTTATCAGCAATCACAGGTAGTCACTAAAATTACCTCCATGATCACTAGCTCTACTATGCCGACCAGCAGCTTGCTCGATGATATCGTTTAACACCATAACGTCTAAAATGGAAAATGTGACGTTAGTAAAAGCGATTTTTCGATCTGGAATGGTTTTTTCTTCTATTATCTTACCTTTCATATCTACTACAGTTTGTGTTTGAGAGGGCTCGATGAAAGGATTGTCGTTGTGTTTTATTTTGCCAGCGTCGTCTGTACAGTCTTGTGACATATCCTGGAAAGAGCAGTTGTAAATTAAAATTCGTTTCAGAAAAAATATACATAGTAATTCTGTAAGTATTTCTGCATTATATTAAGACTATTGAAACAAACATTTCCGTTTTTCGAATTTCTCGTAATGAAGGTGATAATAGCGTAGTTGGGAGTCGATAGCTTTGCACGCTGCTCACTTGGGTTCGCTTCTCAAAACCCGCACATCGAGTTAGAGTTTTTTAAACTTTAAGCAAGAGGCAAATGAGCAGAAGTTTATATAAATAAAAATACAAGTTTTAGTAGTGCAATTTGTTCACTTGTACATATCTCATCCAAACTATGATTCAATACGTAATTAATTTATTAGTTTTTTGGGTTTTGACGTAAGTGCACTGCCTTATTTAAGACTTTTTGATGGTATACAACAGGAAAAATGGATCGAAATGGTGAGTTAGACGAAAGCAATTATGTTAAAAAACGCCCCAGAGGCAGGATACGAACCTGTAACCCTTGGGACTACGGTCCAATGCACAAACCCTTATGCTATCCCTGGGCTCTGCTAACGTTCCAGGTAGAACATATGATTATCGCCTTGGCGACAGTGATCGTACCACTGCCTCTAGCGAGAGATCGCCGTTGCCTCCCAACACGTTTGATCTATTTAACTACCCTGCCGGGGTTCTATGACTTTTCATTTATCTTATGTCTACTTTGATTTCGCTACCTGCGCTGGCTATGTGCGGACTAGTCGGCGGGCCGCGGGAAACATCGCCGCGTTTGGTTTTCTCGGGTCCCGTTACTGGACCTATTGGATGCTGAAGGAAAGTTCGTTGGGCTAACGACCCATTGGGTCATGGGAGACCTCTCCAGCACCAAAGAGGTGTGGCAGAGGGCCCATTGATGCTGTGGTCGTGGTGTGTCTCTGTTTGGATGCTTTCGAAGGGTCCGGTTTTGATTGATCTGGGCCGTGAGAAGCCTCTTCAGCATCTGGTAAGGGGTGTGACAGAGGGCTTACATTTGGTTGGGTTCTCACTAGTTGTGAGGATGGCTGCTTTTGGTTGATCTGGGCCGCAGGAAAATATCTCCATAACTCAGCGGGGGTATGCAGAGGGCCCACAGTTGGTTGGATTTTCACTGATGGTGGTGTTGATTGCTGTTGGCTTGTCTGGGCCGCCGGAAACGATATGATGGTGTTGTCTTAAATACGATCGTTCAAACCGGCTTCATTTAGGAATGTGAGTGGAACCTTCTCCCGGACAGGGTCGTTGGTCAGCAGGTCCCGTATTGATTCCGCTAGGTCATATTGTCGCCGGAGCTCCTCGAGCTCCCGGCAGTGGCAGAATAAGTGTTCAACGGAGAGCCGGGTGTTGCAAGGTATCCTTTGCTCCTCCAGGTTTGCTCGGTAGGTTCAGCTGTCGGCTGATTCCTTGACCGTCTGTGTGTGTGTGGGCTCAGGATCTCCGCCAGTGGATGGTAGATCTGTGCCGCGGGTTCGTGCTGAACTCTCTGGATGTCGGTTGCTGGGGTTTCATCTGGAAGTCGGGCTCGTCTGCCATGTAGGACTAGCTGGTCAGCTGGTTTCCTCTGATACCGCTGTGGCCAGATATCCAGCAGAGTGTAACCAGTGGGTCTCGATGAGTCTTGATGGCCTGCATAAAATGGGTGCGTGGACGTTCCGGATGCGATGTCCCCCAGTACGGACAGGAAATCAGTAAGGATAACTGTTGGTTTGTCTGTGTTCCTTGCCACTGTAATAGCTGCTGCCGCTTTCATTGTGAACACTGAGCAGAAGGGGGAGACGGAACGAGAGCCCGCTCCCCAGTCCGCTGATTCCAGCTTCGACGCCGTCGTCCGCCTTGGAGCCATTGGTGTATACTTTAAGATTTTGCTGGATGCTTCCGGTTACGGTGAAGTCGTGGTGAATGTTGGCTGCGATCGTGAGAAGATGGTATTCGTTGCCCGCTATCTTCTCGAGGAAGATTAGTTCCCATTTGAGAGCTACCCTGGCAGCTTCCCAGCGGCAGGGGAGCACTCCAGCCTCGATACAGGCTGCTTCGGCAGGGGTGCTTGGTAGTAATCTGGAGGATAACCGCGGTCCGTCGTATGGTGACCCGAGTATAGTGGAAAGCCCATCTTAATTTCGGCCCGTGTGTGCGATCCCGTAGAATATTTTACCGTTTATTAGGGATCGCCCGATGTAAAGTGCCGTTCTGTGGTTGTTTTTGGGGTGACGGGAGCAGATAGTGCGGATCCGCCGCTTTCTGCTTTTACAGTCCTTTTCTATTCGTCGGAAGTAGGGCGTGAACTTAATTTTCCTGTCGAGGGTGTCTCTGAGGATGGCTGGTTCTTTCCGAAAGGGTACAATAGTGTCGCTGAGGCGGATTGGTCTGGATTTCGCTAAGTGGTGCGTGCCGCAGCAGTGAGTGATGTAGCATTGTGCCCTATTGGCCGACGGTTTTTACGATCACCTGTTGTAATATACGGGTACGCGTGAGGGTTTTCCCCAGAACCATCAGGATGGGATGATAAACGAAGACGTAGATGCCTCCGGGTAGCGCTGCGAAGAGCGAGTTTATCCTGATGAGAAATATCGTCATAGCAGTGAACCTTGCGGCACTCCTGGGATGAGATCCCGCCTATACAGACCAGGAAGCGACGGTTGGTGAGGTAATTCTGAATAAATATGCCGAGGTTTTCCTGTAGACCCTGTCGTTTGAGGTCTTTGAACATGCCTTCCCGCCGCAGTGTAGTAGGCTTTTGCTACGTCGATGATGGAGATGTCGGCGTGTAGGTTTTCTGATATATCCTTGCCGAGGGATCCTAGGTTGGCTCCGGTTCCGTGTTCTTTTCGGAAGGCGAATTGGTGTGGGTCGAGGAGTTTGTGGTCTTCCAGCCACGTTGTCAGTTTGCGGTTGACCATCCTTTCCAGAGTTTGGCGGTGCAGGACAGCAGGTGGATCGGCCGAAAGTCACTGGTGGATTGGGTTACCCTGGCATTTTTTGGGAATGGGCACTAAATGGGCCTAGTTTCCATTCTTCTGGGAAGGTCCCTCCTTCCCAGTTTGCGTTGAAAGAGTTCAGAAGGGCTCTTTTGCATCCGGGGGGAGGGGGGTGGGTTCGGAGCACCGAGTATCCCATCCTGTCGGGGCCGTAGAATTTTGCGCGGACGGTGCTGATGAGTTGAGCGTCTCCTTTTGCGCTGTATGAAGGCAGCGGGCAGGGCTTCGTCAGCGGATAAGGATTAGAAGTGGTGTCCTATCCTATCCGCGATTTCCTCAGTATCGGTTTTCCTTGGCTGTTAGGTTCGTTTTTCTTGCAGCGCTTCAGAGTGTCTTGAAGTTGTCTGCCCTTTGGTCCCGAAGGGGGTGGTTAGACGGTGTTTTTTTACAGGAGGCGCTTTGGTGACGGCGGCGACTTCTAGATTCCACCAGTAAACTGCTCGGTGTGGTGGTGCTCCGTTCGTTCTGGGGATATTTTCGCCTGCAGCGTTGGCGTCCAGTTGGTGTGTATGGTCGTTGATTTGCGTCCTGTGTTTCGGCCATAGTGGTGATTGTGTTGGCTAGTTTGGAAGGTTCTATAGCTCCTAAACCCTTACTAGGTCCGAATTGGCCCAGTTCCCCATATGAAACTAACGGATAGGCATTGTAGAGCGATCAGTTATATACTTAAAATGAAACTCGTTCTACGTCAGTGCCTAAAGGGTGGAACGATCAAAAATTGGTCGACTTAAATTTGGGGTATTCTTTTAACCGTGCATTTGAAAAATTTCATTTTGAAGATGTATGCATACGGATTGTTTCTTCCATTTTGTTTTTGTCATTTTCCATTCAGTAAGTAAACTGAACAGAATTTTGTAAGCACTTATAAAAAATCTGAAGTACTCCAACGCGAGTATGGCAATATCAATCATAGTTGCCAAATCGATTGCGACAACTGTTATTGAAGTGTTCCTGGAACGTCTCACAACTCCTAGGAAACCAGAATAAGACGAAAACCGAAATCACAAGACTCCAGAAACTGGAAGCAGAGTGGACAGCACTTTCAAACGTAACTCGAACCGTTTCATTAGATATATCGGCAACAAATTTGAGATATCATATACAATTAGGTTTTACACCAACCGACATAACCCAACAAAATGAACCGGATGAATTTCGTTTGACAATTCACGGTGGTTTGTTTACATGGGAGTTACGTGAGTGCGAATGCAACAGATGAGAATCCGTTGCACTCGAACTCGCGCAACTGACAAAGTAAACAAACCACCGAGAATTGTCAAACATGAACTTCATTCATCATAAGTTCGTTCGTGTCGTCATCTTGTAGAACTCAATAGTGCAAAAGTCGGACTGTCAACGTACAAGCTTACTGTGGTACCCAATCGAGTTGATAAACAGAACACCACGGCTAAAATAAGAGCCCAACTGTTGGCAAGTTGGATTTTGCATCGTAGTGGGCGATGAAATATACATCAAGGTGGATTTCAAGAGTGTTGTTCAAGCAGAAAAAGTTGTGAAAGTAACCGAAAAATAGTTGGTTTGGCAGACGATTTGTACATGTAGGCTAAAAAGCGAAATTTTCATGAAACTCGCATTCGGAATCACGATAATTATTGTTAAGGAATCCTTGCAAAATCACTTGTGCCGTTTTTTGAAGAAACACAGTTGTTCCGTGATGTTTTAGCTTAGGAATATTAGTCCGCCAACGTGTCGTACCCAAGGACAAAAACTTGCCAGAGCTGCCCCCTATTGAAAAATATTGTCAATCGTTGAGCGGAATCTCTAGAAAGCTCAGAAAATATTTGGTAAAGAGACATAATTCGTGGCAAATTGGAATTCAACATCAAACAGTGGATACAGTAGTAGTACAAAATCTGATGGAATGTCGGACAATTCACAATGATATGACATCGGACATCGGAAGCCTAATCACATGCTTGTTTTGTATTTTGAAGCCACCCAAATTGCAAATGGAAGTATAGTCTCCATTTATATAATTGATTGTTGACCATTCCATAATTTTGTGCCTAGAATACCTATACGTCTTTCAGTGCCTTATATTTCGTGTCTCTTACTTGTCAATTATCCACAAAAGAACAAAGTCAGTAAAAATAACATTAAGACAATCACACCATAGTAAATATTATACATGATTGGTACAATGGATGAATAATCCGCGTTAGTTCAAATTCTATCAAAATAAATTTGATCGCAAGGTGATAATTTGGCAAGGCATTTGCAGTTGTGGAAGGAAAATCAATATATTCATTAGGATACCAATGGAATGTATGGGTAAAAAGTGATCAATGAAATTTACAAATGGGTGGGGTGCGAAAGCATACATATATGACAAAGAGGTATCACAAAGTTCGACAATTTGCACCCGCGAAAAACCTTTTTAACGATGCAAAATGTCTTCGAAACAATTTTTTTGATCACCATTATGAAAATTTATGATTTCCATTTTTTGGAACCCTAGTATTCGTAAGATAGAAGTTCTGGTCAAACTTAGCCAGATATCATTACAAGTGGCTGTCATAAAATATAATGATGTCGATTTTATTAGAAAAAGTATTTTGCGTAATCGGAAACATCGAAAATTCATCCGAATATTTTTTTCCTGTATTCCTTTAAAGCTTAATATAAAATTTTGTAAAATGCTTCTTCTAGGTTGTTGTATAGTACTACCTTTTTGAGAAATTCTTTATTAGGCACAGTCGTGACGTATATGAAACAGACTTTAGTTTGTTACGAAGATCACAGCTGTACAATGAGGCAGCAAGTTCTCTGTTGAATCGGAGCAGTTTAATTAAAAACTTCATATATAAGAAAGAGAAGTTCTTCGATAGTTAAGTCGTTTGAGTGGTGGTACAGAATAGCTATAGATCTGTGCAGTCGATTCTAGTTCATGGAGGAAATAGAATCCCATATTGACATTTCATTCAATCTAGGCTCATATTTCGTCCGAGTGCAAGAATCAATTTGCGTTCCGATGATGATTGAATGCCAGATTCGCAAAATGGTTAATCGAATCAAACTTAAATTCAGCATAATAGCAGTCAGTAAAACGACCCGATAATTGTTGACTACTACAGGAAATATTCAGTTGAACGACCGATTCACCGCTTTATACCGGCTATGAGCTGTACGTTTGCAGCGGCTACACCATATAAAGTAAAGTAAAATGAATAACCGGAATGTTTCAAAATACTTACAAAATCTCTCTGCCCCTTGTGGTTGGTGTCCGCGTATGACATGTTCGGTGCCATGTTCGGAGGCGGCACGATCGAGTGATTGGTGTTCCGCGCTGAACGGTTCCGCAGGCGGCTCTCCTTCGTCATACCCCCGAGTAGGTCGCCGTGCGATGTGTACGAGATGCGCGATTGATGCGATGTGTAGGATGAATGTCGCGAACCTTTTTGGGTTTTTCGTTATTTGTTTCGGCGGTGTATTTGGTAAGGCAACGAAATTGATTAGATCGTTTTGAAAGGATAATGTTTCTTTTGGAAACTTCAAAGCGTAATTCAAAGGTACAGGCAATAAAAGTGCGAAAATTTTGATACTACGAAACAACTAAAAAGAAGTATGATTTTATGTCCAAGATAGGTTTAGAAAAACAAATGTGACTGTTGCAGCATATTTGGGTTTCTAAACGAACTCACTTGTGTTGTGCAAACCGAATCGATGTAAATCTAATGATTAGAAATGATAAATAGATGGCGATGTGATGGTGTGAGTTAGAAGCGATCAAAACTTAGTATAAGTATGGACACTATAAAAATATAAAATGTATTTTGTTTTTGATTTTGATTATCTGTTCGGAACAATGAGTTAAAATATGTTAAGGGTAAAATTGGAACGATGTTGTAGAAAATTTTGAAGTGGCAAAAGGGAAAGAGCTGCGAATGTTGGGAACTAATGTAATAGAATGGCGGCATTATTGGAGAATTCAATTTCATTAAAAGATGGAATAAAGATAGAAAGAAAGAGATAGACAGATTTATAGCAAGCAGCCATTTTGAGATGATCGATATTAACAAAGTACTAACAGATTAGACAGAATTTGGAAAGAGCAAACGTATCTTTCTCTTTTGGCAACTTTTAGAACAAAACGGGAATCGGAACGAGACAGAATGAATTTTGGAAAAGTCTGATTTGATCAGTTGATTTGGATTTTACTTTTTTATAGTGTACCTAAATTAGCATAGTATACTGGAACGATGATTGCACCATTTTCCTCCGACATCGGTGTGACCGCGTTCGAGTCATCGGCGTACGGCAAATGTTCCTGTGCATCGAGATATGTTGAGAGTACCAATGGTTTTCTATCGCTACCAGGTACGCCCACGAAACGTCCTCTACCGTTACGTATCGTAAACTGTTGCCGGGTGGACGTCATGGGTCGGGGCAATGGTGGCACCAGAAAAAAGAAGACATACGAAACAGAAGTCAGAGAAAAAAGAGAGAGAGATAAAAAAGAAGAAAACGTATAAATCGTTTAGTGCAGATTCGCCTAAGTCTGTACCTGATGTGATCCTCTAGATCCTCTACGAAGATTAAATGGTGAACCAGGTAATGAAAGTGAAGCCTAGAAAGTAAGTATAGGTTTCATTTGGTTAGTGTGTTTCTCGTTCGCCTGCTTCTCAGCGAGTTTCTTTTGGAGTATAGAATAAATATATAGTTATGTGAGTTAGTTATATAGAAGCGGATGGGGTTTTATCTATTTGTTGGTGGTCTAAAGCTTATTATCGTGACGTGACTGTGTAACGGTGTATATACGAGAATGGATTTGGTGTTTCGGAAAGGTGTCGTTATTATTTGGCTGAAATTTAGTTATAACAATGTTGTTTAAGAGTGTAATAGTGCTCTAAAATGTGTTCGGCTAGGACTCACACAGTGATAACTTTTTTGGTTGATGTTCCATCAACACGTGATAAATGTGGAGATGTTTCTAGAATATTTATAGTTATTTTAGTTCTCTAAAAATTATTTGGATTGTGCATGATGCAACTGTGGTAATGATATTTTTCTCAATTCAAGTTAATGTTAGATTTTTAACAACTTACAAGTTAAAAACTATATACCTAAATCAACTTTTAATTCAGAATTTATCCTGTATTTTTGACACAAACGTTCATTAATATGAGTTTGCATGTTTTCATCGCTTAAAGCATTTGTCGATTTCAACTTTATTAGCTACGTAACTCTTACTGAAATAGACAGAAAAGTATAACCCCAAATATTCTGCGTTACATTTTAGAGTGTAGCTGTCAATTTATCCGACAAAGACATTGAACAACAACTACTTCGTCATGATATGTCGCAAAGAACACTGCAGAGGTCCAAAATGAGAAGTTCATTTCTATCAAAGAGACGCTTGCGACGTTCAAAACTTGTTAGTCCAAGGATCATTCTGAACAAAGAGAAAATCATGGTTTGCATTGAAGAGCCGTGGTTGGCAGCGAAGAAAATTATGAAAAGAATATATTCTATGTTATATGCGTATTTGAAAATGGTTATTGCGGGACTTGAAAAACATGTCTCCAACAT